>NC_091951.1:308402977-308540959 GCF_031021105.1 Erythrolamprus reginae
CACAGATTTAAAAGGAGCTAAAATGCTGGAGGGGTCTTTCTCACATGAGGATAAGATCATATGCTGCAACGTCCTGCCTGTCGGTGACTACTTCAGCTTCAACCACAACAACACAAGAGCACACAACAGATTTAAACTTAATATTAACCGCTCCAAACTTGACAGTAAAAAATATGACTTCAGTAACCGAGTTGTCGAAGCGTGGAACTCATTACCGGACTCCATAGTGTCATCCCCAAACCCCCAACACTTTACCCTTAGATTATCTACGGTTGACCTATCCAGATTCCTAAGAGGTCAGTAAGGGGCGAGTACAAGTGCACTAGAGTGCCTTCCGTCCCCTGTCCTATTGCTCTCCTATATCTCCTATATACCTTTCCTCTATTCCTATATCTCTTCTTCTATTCTTTCATTGATATATTCTATTCCTATATCTTCTTTTCTATTATTTCTTAGATATATTTTACTATGAGTATCTCCTCTATAACCTTCATCATGTATTTTACTATGTGTATATTGATATATACCCACTAAAACCCTCATTGTGTATTGGACTTTTATATCCTTTCTTTATATATAATAACTCATGTCTATCCTCTTCAATATGTATTGTGCATTGGACAAAATAAATAAATAAATAAAATAAATAAATAAAGATATGAGACAGGCAGTGATCTCCTGAATTCACTGCTGAGATAACTTTCTCTTGACTTGGCAAACTGCTGTTTCTTCTGACCATCTGCAACTCTTAATGATCACACTATAATGCCTTTGTAAAAAATAAACTTTATTTTTTAAGTTTTTATTATTTAAAAAAATTCTAACTTTATCACTGTGATTGGAATGAAACTGTAGGGATATTTTTAAAATTATCTAAAGGGGGCTATATATTTGTTAACCAATATTTTGGACCCAGGGATTACTCTGACGTTCATGTCCAATTATGACATTATTATGTTCCTTTTAAGCTTGGGGTTAAAATATAACTAATTGTGATGAGATATAGAAAGAGCATTTCTGCAGTAATATCCCATGTTTCTTTACAAATTTATCTCATGATATAAATCCAAATGCACCTAAACAGGAAATTTAATAAGCAATTGCTATCCATTCATATATATTAGAATAATTAGATATTGGTTCATCAAACCATTTCTTTTTGAACAGATATACACTCTTCAGTGATGCAAGTCTTGAGGAATCCTTTCTCACAATGATTTGGTGATGTGTTTTAATGCTTAAATGCAGAGCCTCATAAATAATAGGTAGTATGGATGAATCCAACGGTGTCCAGGTTCGGCAAGTCTGGACGAACTTTAGGCAAAATTCAGCTGAACCTGAATCGAACCCGAACCCTAATGGGAAATCCCACCAAGAGATTCCGGGGCTGGAGCTTTGACATCACGTATACCGGCAGGTTGCTAAGCATGCCAAGATGATCATTTCCTGGATTCCATGAAATCCAGGAAGTGATCACCTTGGCATCCTTAGCAACATGCCAGTGACCTAAAAGCTCCGAACGCTGAACGCAACCCCGAACTTTGCCCAAAGTTTTAAAAACTTTCGGGCTCTTGTTCGGCATATCGAACACCACAAAATTTGGTACGGACCCGAATTGTGCGAGTTTGGTTCGCCCATCACTAATAATAGGTTATTGAACTTGAACTGGTTGGAAATAATTTCCAAATACCTGATAGAGAGATATATTGTAGACAAGAAAAAGAAGTTGACAGATTTTTTAAAAATCTACATTAAGAGAATGCCACAAAAACATTTTTAAGAACTCTTACCAATCACTCAAATCCAGTCTACTTTGAATGTAGTTTTGTGCTGGCCTAACCAAGAATTGGGCATTACAAGGGTTCATTCAAGGTAGACTGGAATTGTAGCAATAGGTTATTATTTTATATCTTTAAATAAAGAACAGACAATGTTTCTATACTTTATTATTGTAATTGTATGTATAGACACAGTATACCCATAAAACAAAATTCACATAATGCCTAAAGACCAGGCCCAACACATGTAACAGTCCCCAAAACACATCCCACCCTCCACAAATTCCCCACCCTGAACCACCCAAACAAACCAAATAATTAAATGTTAAATGCAAATATATCTCTGGGATAAAAACTATTCAGAAAACGTGAGTTCCTTGTAGAAGTTTATTTTCAAGACCTAGGGTAATCCTTTTTTCTGGTTTAATTTCATTGGGGTTATTGTTATTTAAAACAATTAATTCATTTTTGTCAGATTAGTCTGAATAAATGTGATTGTACCCTAAAGGTGACCTATAAGGATTTTGAGTCAGTAACAATCAGCTGGATTGTTAGGCAGAATGATGATACAGGTCCTTGTTTCATAGCAAAGAAACTGTCCAGATTAAATCTATGCAAGCATTGATCATCTTCTCAGAATTGTTTTCCTTTAATACAGTTTAGCTATTTTTGAGAAAGAAACTATCAAGGATGATTCCATTAAAAACATTAGAAATCATCAGGAAAGAGGTGTTTTCTCACAGTATATGTATCGAATTCATGCAATCTTAACTGTCACAACTAACTGCTGCCTCTCTCTTATTTTTGATTATTGTCTGCAGTAATTCACTGTCTCATTCTATTTGTCATAATTTTTCATTTCCCTCTCTCTCTTTCCCTACATCAGCTATGTGCTATGTATTTGTGCGGCTATATCCACTCTCAAATCCCACATATATAGAGACATCACTTCCAGAATTCCTTCTTACGTGGTCAAAAGCTGCTTGAATTCTGGGATTTGCAGTTCTGATGCTTTAGGGAGGTATCCAATAGCAAAGCATGAGTAACATTTTAGAAGGCCGTTTATTGTATCCTGTGTATGTAAACCACCATATTTTTCAGAGTATAAGATGCACCGGAGTATAAGACGTGCCTTAGTTTTTGAGGAGGAAAATAGAGGGAAAAATCTGCCTACCAGGTATTCATCTGGTTAGTGTCCTTAGTCTGGTTAGCTTCAACACATTGCTTTATCCCCTGGTTAGGACTTTAAAAAAAAAACTTATTCAGAGAGATTAACAATGAAAGAACCTGCTGGCACATCATTAGCACCCCATTCGGGCTGGAAAGAAACTTATTCCGAGCAAATAGAACAATGAAAAAAGCCTGGAAAGACTTAGGGCTGGAAAGACACTCTTCAGAGAGAATAACAATGAAAAACCCTGCAATGTAAGAGTTGGAAAGATCATTAGCACCTAGTTAGGGCTGAAAAAAAGCTACATTCAGAGTATAAGACACACCCAAATTTCAGCCTCTTTTAGGAGGAAGAAAGGTGCATCTTATACTCCAAAAATATGGTACAGTGATACCTTGTCTTACAAACTTAATTGGTTCCGGGACGAGGTTCTTAAGGTGAAAAGTTTGTAAGACGAAACAATGTTTCACATAGGAATCAATGGAAAAGCGATTAATGCGTGCAAGCCCAAAATTCACTCCTTTTGCCAGTCGAAGCGCCCGTTTTTGCACTGCTAGGATTTCCCTGAGGTTCCCCTCCATGGGAAACCCCACCTCCTGACTTCCGTGTTTGTGTGATGCTGCAGGGGAATCCCAGCATCGCAAAAATGAGTGCTTCACTGGCAACGGAGGTGGGGTTTCCCAGCGAAGGGAGCATCAGTGAAATCGCAGCATCGCAAAAACACCGAAGTCCTCGAAACCCCACCTCCAGACCTCTGTATTTTTGCGATGCTGCAATTTCACTGAGACTTCCCTCGCTGGGAAACCTCATCTCCGGACTTCCATTGCCAGTGAAGCGCCCTTTTTTGCGCTGCTGGGATTCCCCTGCAGCATCACAAAAACACGGAAGTCAGGAGGTGGGGTTTCCCATGGAGGGGACCCTCAGGGGAATCCCAGCAGCACAAAAATGGGTGCTTCGCTGGCAACGGAAGTCCGGAGGCGGGGCATTCCAGCGGCGGCGGTGGGTTTGTAAGGTGAAAATAGTTTGTAAGAAGAGGCAAAAAAATCTTAAACTCCGGGTTTGTATCTCAAAAAGTTTGTATGACGAGGTATCACTGTATATAAAAAAAATATTATTTGAATTCCTAAACACTTTTTTTTTTTGCTTTACAATCTAGCTGTCAGTGCAGTGCCAAATTAGAGACATTGTTTACATAGAAAAGCTATCATGTAATGAAAACAGAGGCAAGGAACAGCCTTTGCTTTCAAGGTTCCCCTTTCATTGTTCTTAATCTCAAAAACCATTGACCACATAAACAAATCTGATACTGCAGTGAGACAAGAAGCTGCTATTTTGAGATAAGTGATTGGGCAAACATCTCAGAGTTATCTATGGGCAATATTTCATAAACTATGAAATTCAGAGAGGAAATAATTTCCTGGAGATGAATTGCAGCCACTATCCGTTGTTCTTTCAAGTGGGTTATCTACATTATATCAGTTGGTATTGTTGTGACCGAGAACCTTTGTACTTGGGCACTATCTTGACTGTTGGGATACTCGCATAAAAACAAAAAACAAATTGATTATTGCCAGAAAAAAACCTACGTTGTGTTTGTTATATCTCTTTAAAAAGTTGCTATTTATACAGTATTATGAATCTAAGTGCTAGCACAATCATTAAACCACACAAAATAGTTTCAACTTAGCTATACAATTCCTATTGAGGGAATTGATTTGTGTTCCTTGCTGATTTTAATGTCTATTACAGCAAATTGATACCTTATAGTAGATACATGAAGTTATATTAAATATTTGGATTGTTGGTACAAATTAATTAGCATACTTGCATAGCTTTATCTATCTATCTATCTATCTATCTATCTATCTATCTATCTATCTATCTATCTATCTATCTATCTATCTATTTACAAGATTTGTATGCCGCCCCTCTCCGTAGACTCGGGGCGGCTAACAACAATAATAAAAACAGCATACTGTATAACAAATCTAATATTTAAATTACTAAAAACCCTTATTAAAAATAAAACATACACACAAACATACCATGCATAAATTGTATAAGCCTAGGGGGGGAAGGTATATCTCAATTCCCCCATGCCTGACGACAGAGGTGGGTTTTAAGGAGCTTACGAGAGGCGAGGAGGGTGGGGAAAATTCTGATCTCTGGGGGGAGTTGGTTCCAGAGAGCCGGTGCCACCACAGAGAAGGCTCTTCCCCTGGGCCCTGCCAAATGACATTGTTTAGTTGACGGGACCCGGAGAAGGCCCACTCTGTGGGACCTAACTGGTTGCTGGGATTCCTCACATCATTCTCTTTATTTTGACCTTCTGTTCACATAAACAGCCTTAGTGCAGAACTTTGAATATTTCTCTCTATTATAGATGTTCATACTATTGAGATGTGTGTAAGATACCTATATTCAGGTGCAGAACTATAGTGATTTGTATGGTTTTTAGGAGTAGAATTTAGTTTTCAACTCTGGTTAAATATATTAAATTTAAAAACTAAATTAGTACACTAACTACGTCTTATGGCAGAAAAGTCCACAATTTAATAATATACAATGCAAAGAAGTATTTCACTTTATTGATACTGAACGTTCCTACATTCAATTTCAATATATAATCCCTAGGATCCCAAAATTCTTATGTGAAAGAAAAAAGTTCCTTTTGAATCACATTTTCAGTTCTGAGCATAATTTTCCGTACCTTAATTTAGCTGCATTGCTTTCAGCTTAAAAAACCCTGTGCTATTATCATTAAAGTCTTTCATCAAATTAATTATTTTGTTTGCCTTCTTTTGTTTTGTATCTTTGTAGGTTGTTCAATATCTATTTGGAGCTGTGGTATCTAGACTTATATGTGGAATTTGCCTTTCTTATAGCAAGTGCACAGTCACTATCAATTTATTTATTAAATTTGTATGGCACTCGTCTTCGTATGTTGTTTTATTTGCCTCTTTTTCAAGGATATGCTATACTATTGTTTCTTTTTAAAAATAAAAGGTAGAAGAGGTTTGACCTTGTGACAGAAAGTCTGGTTTGCTTTATCCTCACAAAAACCCTATGTGGACATATATCTGCTTCAAACATTCAGTACCAGTCTTATGAAGATTTCCAACATGATAATATCAAAAGGGGATTTTGCAGAGCTCCAGAAGGATTCTTTCAAATGAGAAGGGTGAGCCTTAAAATGGCAGAAGATGTTCGAGGTATCTAAATGCAAATTGATGTACACTGGCTCTAAAAATCCCAGGCTTTAATAATCTGATCATAACTTACACAGTGGTTATACCAGTAGTTATAGGGATATGTCACACGGTGCATTGTAACTTGTGAACACAGAGCCAATTTTAATACAGAAAACTGTTTGGTTGTTACTTATTTATTTATTTATTAGATTTGTATGACGTCTCTCTCCGTAGACTGACAATTTTGTTGCAGCTGTGCTTTAAATGGAAGGGTAGCAATAAAACTTTTGATCAAATAAATATTGTCAAGGAAATATATGCACACATTATTAGAAATGGCTGAACAATATAATTAGTTAATAATAATTTAATAACAACAACAATAATAATAATAATAATAATAATAATAATAATAATAATTTATTAGACTTGTATGCTGCCCCACTCCGAGGACTTGGAGATAGTGGATAAATAGTGGATTTCTTTATAGATTCATCTAGGAATTCACCAAGGGAATATAAGGCAAAATACTCCTGAAGAGCCTTTTTAGAATCAGGCTGCAATGAAGTTTTCACTTATTTGTGAGAAAGTTCTATTGAGTAGCCACAAGTATGGGATAAGAATATATACATAATTTCCCACAAGATATAAAGCCACTGCTCTTTGTCTGTTCCCCCATGCCGCTTCACCTCCGGGAGATAACAAACAAGTGATGTAAAGGGTTACTTTATTTTTATTCTTAATTAATGAACAAAACATTGAAAAGACATTCTTAAAAAAGAATTTGACTGTTGCAAAGCAAAAGATGACCAACATGCTATTTTCTGAGAGGGAATGACTGAAATGGCTGTTTGGAATGACTCTTAGAAGAAACCCAGCATGAAGCCTTCTTTACCAATCTGAGGTAATTCTGCTGAAAGGCAAGAAATCCAAAGTGATGTATGTCCAGCTGGTTGTGTGTTGACAGTGGCAGGCCTAGCAAAAGTCCCATCTGCCTGGAGCCAAAAAAACAGGAAGAATGGATAAAGCTATAGATTCCATCTTTAGAAGGCTCAATAACTTCCTTTTTACAGACTCAGAGCCATAGAGTTAGACATTGTTGATCTATCTTGTTCATATCTCAATGCTAAAGATTATTTTGAACCATAGCATACAATTAGCCCTGTTCAACTATTTATATATATTTGGCTAGGAAACAGAAGAAAAAAGCATATACTAAATTTTTGGATTTTAGTTTACATCTGGGGGGAAAAGCCCTTTTCAACTAAAAATATTTTTATATCACAAGAACCAAGTGAATAAGACCCCAGACAAGGAGGGAGCTAAGCATCTTCCTTTGCTGTTATAGACAAAAATTGAATCTGACCAGTACATTGGTAAACACGGGATGGTGTATCAATTACAGCAGAAATATATTTATTTGTTTAATGCAGTGGTAGAATTTGGTCCCTTGAGACTGTTTGTGAGCAGAGGTGAAATTCCTTTCCATGGATATTAAAAATGTGTTTAAAACATTTTTTTTTAAAAATGACTTAACAACATAGCAGCAGAAAATTCAGTGAGGTCTGAGGTTTATGTAGCTCTGTTTGGTCTGCTTCCTTAGGGTTAGATAAATTATGTATACTATTTTCATTTTATACAGCAGCCGAGTCTCTGAAAGATAGTAATTATTACCTAATAACTTGCACTAATTTTTGCCTTTGAATTTTTTTAAAAATATAAGTTTAGTGACAATAAATAGGCTGAGGAAGTAAAAGACAATTAATGGTTGTTAGGTTATCAGTGTTGCAAAATAAAATATTTGATCTTTGCTTAAAATTCATGGCAGAAGAAAACCGAAATGTTTTATGTTGCGTATTTTTGACATTTTTATAAAGAGAAGCAAACATTTGATAGGGATAAAGAAGAAAAAAATAGATTAGGTTGCTTACCAAAGTAAAATAAAGTTTCTAGAAAAATAATATAATATGAGAAAATGGGAATATTAATGATGAAATAATTCTTTAACTTCAGTTTTTGTTAAAAGTTGGTTTTATTTATTAAGTGAATATTTTCAGTAACTCAGAATTCTTGGCCAGCATTCCAGGAGCTATTGCAAGCTTTGAAATTATTAAATCTTGATGGCTTCATATAATTCTACATAAAACTAAGGGCTATTAATTTATGCATCATATCAATTTCACATCATGTAATAAAGTGAGGCCATCCATGTCTATTTAGCTATCTGTCTATCTATATCAGGACTATCAAACTACCAGCCTGCGGGCCAGGTAGGTCACACACTGGCCACTCCGATGCCCGGTTTAGTGAAGGGGATATCCCGATATGTCATGTGACACTGCCGTGACATGAATTTGATATCCATGATATCTCTCTCTCTCCCATCTATCATTCTATTCTATTCTATTCTACTCTACTCTACTCTACCCTACCCTACCCTACTCTATATCTCTCTATTATCTATCATCTCTCTCTTTCTCTCTGTATCATCTACCATCTATATTGGGGTGGGTTCTAACTTACTTCACTGGCAGTTTGCTGCCTCCCATGCCATGCGTGTGCACATGCACAGTGCCCAAAAATCAATTTCTGTGCATGCACAGAAGCAAAAACGAAGATGATCTGGTTGAGGGGCCTGGCCAACCGGCAATCACTCCCAGTTCAGTGAGTGGGGGGGAAATTCTCACTACTGGTTCTATAGAACCAGTCCGAACTGGGATCAACCCACTCTGATCTATATCCTTTTTTTCCAGATAATACTCTGCTAAAATAATTGCCAATTATGTTATTTCTAAATAAGTAATAATTCTATCACTGCAAAAGGAACTGGAGGTTTGTATCTTTCATTAAACTGTGAGGTATTCCAATTAATAAAGTCAAGAATGAAGAAAGTGCAACTTCAGAACATCTTCAGAGTGGTGATGGTCAAAATGTTTTTGGAATAATGTCCTAAAGTTTATAGAGGCTTTATTTCATCTTTTTTGAGTACTTGGCCTTCTTATTGCTTCTACACTTGGAATGATATCCTTAATGTGTCATATAAAAGTCATATAATGACATTGAGCAAATAGAAATGATAGAAGGAAATGATAGCAAATAGAAACTATAGAAGGTGTAATTGGTTAGTCTGACTAATCAAATCATTACATTTGACTTATTTTATTCTCCTTTTTCTTAGAAGGAGAAGAATCATGGGAGCACTGCCAGAATCAACCTTCTTTCTCCTTTGATAGATAAGAAGAGTATATGATGAACCAGAAATTTTCACTTTAGTTTGGTCCATAAATACATACATACATACATACATACATACATACATACATACATACATGCATGCATGCATGCATTCTCAAATTTTCACCTCACCTTTCTAACCTAAATCTCTTCTAATTGTCAGAATTATTATTCCCAGAACTCATATCTAATATAACCATGTTGGAAACTTTTAGAATTATAAATAGGCAAGAAACATTTGCAGGATGTAGCTATCCTGAAAATGTTTAGTTGAAATCCCAAAATAATATACCACAACCTCAAAGTGTTGGCTCGAATTCATTGTATTACAAGATTCTATCAAGTAAAGAGATACCCATAGATGCATATTTAATTCATATTAAAATGAATACATAATTGGAAGTATGTATCCACGGTGCACTTTGATCAAAGATATGCTCATTCTTAAGCAGTGAAGGAGGTGTACGTTCTTGTTTATCACAATTATTTGGATGCATAACACTATCAGATGCGAACCTGTGTAAATAAATAAGAAAAAATATCTCTAGAAGAATACTCTTTCATCCAATCCTTAAGTGGAACTTTTGGTTTGAAGCAACTAATGCTCAAAGCAGGCAAAAACAATTTGGATTTGCATCCAACCACATACAAAGTTATGGGCATACAAATTAAATAAGTAAGTAAGTAAGTAAGTAAGTAAGTAAGTAAGTAAGGAAGTAAGGAAGTAAGGAAGGAAGGAAGGAAGGAAGGAAGGAAAGAAAGAAAGAAAGAAAGAAAGAAAGAAAGAAAGAAAGAAAGAAAGAAAGAAAGAAAGAAAGAAAGTGATTTGGATCATCTCAAGAAATATATTAAAATATCTGGGAGATTTATAAGATAAGAACACCATAATATTACAGCTTGTGACTCTAATTATTTCAGTTTTAAGGTGCTATCCACCTTAATAAATACTAGTTTGTTTCAGGATCCTAAGATGAAGTAGAGAATTTTTTGTGAACTTGGTTCTTTCCAGTCTAACATCTCAATCCTGTCATCAGGGTTATATGTTAACTGTTACTTCAACTGTTTCTTTACTCCATTAAAAAAGAATAATAAAGGTACTAAAATAACTTGTAATATTTAATAATGGTAGTATTTTCAAAGCAAATCCATGCAATTCCTCTTAGACTATATGAAACAAAATAAAGCCATCAAGGGCACAGTATTTGTCAGTAGCAGAACACAAACTTTTATAATGAGTGATTTCCAGTATAATATATGTAAATGCTTTTCTAATAGTCATTTATTTGCTAATCACAATCTCTGACACTTTAGATAGGGGTCTTACATGTTCTTCCATGCTCTTCTTTGTCACAATGGCTCAGGAAAACATATCCCATTTAGGTATTGATCATGACAAGTTCTGTTTCTGAATGCCTCCAGTAGTAGATCTCTTTTCTGGAATTGCATCTCTTGTTCACCTTATGAATTACATGAAGCAATACAATAGTAACATGGTTTTATCTGAACTTATCAGTGACTTTGCTGAATGAATCTCACATTTATCATGATTGAAGGATCTTGGTCACAGGAAGGTCATTTCTAATTATTAGAGGTCACAATAATGTGACATTTGCGGTACCCACTTATAATCCATAGACCAGTTTTCGAATGGTCTGGCAAATTCAACTGATACAGAATTATAAATATAATCTGGTTTAAATATTAAAACTTATACTAATGCATTTGTAATAGTTTTCATTGGCTTTTAGTTTATTTTCATAGTTAATTCAGGGTGCAAATTGATCTACAATAATATTAGTGAATTGGGATCTAAAAATCTGTATGGAATATTTTTTTCAGGCAACTTCAACTGGTAGGTGGCAATAGATAAAGGCCTGCTTTCCAAAGCAATGAATACCTTAATAAAATATTTTAATATCTTTTAATAATGTTTCTTTTTACTTTTAATCTTTATTTTTACAGACATTGTTTATATACTGTTTTCATAGATTTTCATGGGTACAGGTATGACGGTCTTGGTATATTCGGGTTTCTTCCCATGTAGGATTTAGAAATTTCTGGCGACGTTTCGACGAGGTCCCACTCGTCATCTTCAGGCTGGTGCTTCTGTCCGCTGTGTTCGCCCTAGAACAAGGAAAGAAGCATATATCCTATTTCTCAACCACCCATCTCCTTCAGAGAGGGGCTCTGGGTTGTGTACAATATAAGCAACATATCAACAACCTATAAAATCAACTTTAAAAACAATTTAAGGTTAAAACATGTTAAGTATATAAAATTATGACATGACATTGTAAAATTTCAAGAAGAGGAAAAATTCCAATATGGCTTTATAATTAATTACAATTAATTATTAGAACTTGGGTGGGTTCTCATGGGACCAACCAGCCCCACAATTACATGGTCCTTGGTAGCCCAAGGCAAGGCTGGATGAGTGACTTGGGGCATTTCCTCCAAAGTATCATACTTTCTGTCCTTCCATTGTTCTGGGAGGGGGAAACTTTAACCCCCTCAGATAGGGTCCGTGATCTGGGAGTTCTTCTGGACCCACAGCTGAGGCTTGACCATCATCTCTCAGCTGGGACCAGGAGGATCTTTGCCCAGGTTCACCTAGTTTACCAGTTATGGCCCTATCTGGAGGCACTGCTCATGGTCACTTATGCCCTTGTCACCTCATGTCTTGATTATTGTAATGTGATCTACTTGGAGCTACCCTTGAAATGTATTCAGAGACTGCGGTAATCCAGAATGCAGCCACATGAGCTTCTGTGGGTATACCTAGGTAAACCCACATAACACCAACATTCCGCGAGATGCGCTGATTACCAGTTAGACTCTGATTACAATTCAGGGTGTTGCTTATCACCTATAAAGTCCTTCATGGCTTAGGACCAGGGGTGGGCTACTGCCTGGATGGGGAGGAATGCAGTGGGGTAGCAAAAATGGAGCTCCACTCCAAAGCACCCAGTTTGCACTGAAAGATGTTGAAAGAAAATGCATAAGCCATGCCCACAATGTATTAGTAAATATTTTGGTAGCCCTTCACTGCTTAGGACCCAACTATTTACAGGACAGTTTCCTACCACAGATCTCCCAGAGACAAATTAGATCCCACAGGGTTGGCTTTCTCTGGGTCCCACCGACTAAACAATGTTCATTGTTGGGCCATGGCCCCTTCTCTGTGGCAGCCCCAGCTCCTGGCCCCTTCTCTGTGGCAACCCTGGCTCTTTGAACCAACTATCCCCCAAGGTCCATATTACCCCACCCTACTGTCCTTCTGAAAAGCCTTGAAGACCTGGTTTTGTCAACAGGTCTGGGGGAATAAACAGGTCATCTCCAGCCAAACATGTTTTGACTGGTATGTGTGAAGATATGATAGCATTGATTTGATTAAGGGGTTTTTAATTGTTTATTATTTATTAAGGATTTTTAATGTTTAGAAGGGGTTTATTTTAAGAATTAATTATTATTGTTGTTGTTGTTGTTGTTGTTATTGTTATTATTATTATTATTAATTGGTGCTTGTATTTGACTTTTTTTACTGTATTGTTTTTTGTTATTATGAGGTGCCCTGAGTCCTGCGGGATTGGGTGGCATATAAATTGAACAAACAAACAAACAAACAAACAAACAAACAATAAATAAATAAATAAATAAATAAATAAATGTTCCATAATGTGGGGCAGCTGCAGAAAGGCTCTCTTCCCATTCTTTGAACAACAGGTCTGCTACATACCTTCCCTGACTGATCAAGTGGGATGGGCTGATATGATGGTAAATCGATTCCATTGGTAACCTAACTCCATGTAGGGCTTTGTAGGTGATGACCAGGGGTGGGCTACTGCCCGGATTGGGGGGGGGACGCAGGGGGGTAGCAAAAATGGAGCTCCACCTCAGAGCACCCAATTTGCACTGAAAGATGTTGAAAGAAAATGCAGGGCGTCTTTTTTGGGCAGCCTCTGCATTCTTCCTAAAGGCATTTAAAAACCCCAAAGCTGGCAATTCTGCTAAAAACAAAAGTGCCTAGGAAAACTATAAGGAGATAGATCTGGAATTAATTCTATGTGATCTGGGTTTCTGCCTCCCCTCCTTTCTGAATGGCTATAGTATTCTCTAGAACTCTGCTCCGAGTCCTCAGAGAGGGGTGGCATACAAATCTATTATTATTATTATTATTATTATTATTATTATTATTATTATTATTATTATTATAACAGAGGTCTTTATAGCTGGCTGGAGAATTCTGGGAGTTGAAATTCACAGGTATTAAAGTTGTCCAATTTGGGAACCCCTGCTCTAGAAAAACAAAATGAATAATGCTTGAAACCTAATGTTTTGCCAGAAACTTTTATCTTGTTTGGTAGTCTGCAGGAAGAGGGTTAAGACTGTTATGTGGAATGGAGCATTTTGGGATG
The DNA here is from genome assembly GCF_031021105.1 of Erythrolamprus reginae. NCBI lineage: Eukaryota > Metazoa > Chordata > Lepidosauria > Squamata > Dipsadidae > Erythrolamprus > Erythrolamprus reginae. The sequence continues at coordinate 308,416,767 of NC_091951.1, forward strand.
TTCACTTAGGCTGTGAAAGTATCAAGGAACACTTTAAATTGTTGCCTTTGAGTAAGTGATTATTTTGTGAGTAGCCATTTTAATCATGAAGGCACCTTTATGACAATGCTCAAAATGTGCTTTCACAATTCTAAGTGATACGTTCCTGTCATTTCGCTGTTCTATAGCTGCTCACATGTGGGAGAATTCGATGACCTGCTTATTCTAAGTCCGTTGATATGGGTATTGTTTTGAAATTCTTGGAAAATCCTTGGTCAAGTCACATGATTGTCAAGCCACTCCCACCTGGTGACATGACCAGCAAGCCATTCCTACCAGGTCACATGACCATCAAGTCACACCCACAAAATAAGCCACACCCACACTGTTGTAGTAAAATTTTTGGTAGTCCTTCACTGGTGATGACCAACACCTTTAATTGGATCTGTAAAACAGTTTGCATTTTTATGCCTGTTATATTCTTTATAGCATGTTTAGTGTACATTTTTTCATATTTGATGGAGTTAGAGTTATTGAAATATGTAACATTTCTATAACTTACTTTGTTGGGTAACTAATAAATAGTATTAAACAAGGGCTAGAAGATTAATGTTTACTTCTAGTTTCTTGCAGAAAAGCAATGCCTCAACAATGTTAAAGTTTGTAACGTAGAAACACTTAGAAGGAAGAAACACATAAGAGATCATTAGTTGAGAATAAATGTGTTATCATAAATATTGATTTTACAGTGATGTTATGTCAGAATGTGAGATAGATGTATTAGATGTAAATATCTGTTATTGTACATAGATTGCTTGATGAAACCAGCAACATCTTCTAATGTCAACTTTTCCACGCAATGCTTGCCTGGCAAATAAACAAAATTACTGCATTTCTCTGGACTGTTTTTCTTGGCTGGAATTAATTGTTTTATTGATTATGTGAACTTATTCAAATATGTAGAAAAATGGCTTTTGTATTGCATTCCCTGTATGGTGGTAATCAAATAAATTACCATCTGGTATTTCATCATAAACTGATAAACTTGTATCACCTCTACATTTTATCAGTTTTTGTAAAATATACTTCAAATTAAGGTTCTGTCAGGCGATAGTTTATTTTGGACTCTATTGCCTGCTTTGTTCACTTAAATCCCACTGAACATCAAATTACTTACTTTATTGGAAATAGACTCACATGTGATAAGTTGAAAATGTTATAAATTCATCCTACAGTTGTTAGGATAAAAGAGAGTAAACGTTTCTTTATACAAAACATGGATGAGTGTAAGTAATTAAAGAAATACCTAACGATCATAGTTACTTTATTAACATTATCAAAGTAACTATGTAAAACAATATCTAACAGTAATTTACAGTATAAGTAAATCTATAAGGTTAGTTACATAGTACTTCTTGCTTTCTAGACATTCTATTTTGATTTGATTTGGAGATTTGATTGAAGTCTTGTACACAGTTATTATGGTACTCTTCGTAGTCTTGTACTTTTGGCTTCTTACTTTCTTCAAAATAAATGGAATCAAGACAAACAGGCAAAAAAAATAGGACTGAGAAAGCTCCACTGATACATGCTGCTAAATATTGTGGGATCCAAAATTTCCAGAAATTTTGAAGATCTGGGATATAATTTCTGAATGATAAATATGGTACTATATTTTTAAAGAAAAACTTCAGTTGGTAAAACAAAATAAATCTTGGATTCCTGACAAAATGGGTCATTTTGTATACAGTGTTCCCTCGCTTTTCATGGGGGATGTGTTCCGAGACCGCCTGCGAAAGTCGAATTTCCGCGAAGTAGAGATGCGGAAGTAAATACACTATTTTTGGCTATGAACAGTATCACAAGCCTTCCCTTAACACTTTAAACCCCTAAATGGCAATTTTCCATTCCCTTAGCAACCATTTAGATTATTACTCACCATGTTTATTTATTAAAGTTTATTTTAAAAAATATTTATTAAAAGCAGATTAAAGTTTGGCGATGACATATGACATCATTGGGTGGGAAAAACCATGGTATAGGGGAAAAAATTCATGAAGTATTTTTTAATTAATATTTTTGAAAAACCGTGGTATAGACTTTCCGCGAAGTTCAAACCCGCGAAAATTGAGGGAACACTGTACATTCATGTGCAGCTTGATTTTGTGTCATCCATTAAATATTATATTTAGAGCCTCGGGGGTGCAGTGGTTAGAATACAGTACTGCAAGCCACTTCTACTGAGTGCTGCCTGCCTGCAATTTGGCAGTTCAAATCTTACCAGGCTCAAGGTTGACTCAGACTTCCATCCTTACGAGGTGGGTAAAATGAGGACCCAGATTGTTGGGGGAAAATATGCTGACTTTTTAAAACCGCTTCGAAAGGGCTGTAAAGCACTACAAAGCAGTAGATAAATATAACTGGTATTGCTATTGCGATATTATGTATAGACTCAGTTTATTGATTTTTTTTCCTACTTCTATTATGAAAACTGTAAATATATCCTTGTAGATTGTTGTACTGGGCATTTTAAGTCTGTAACAGTATTTTATATAACATCTTTTACTTATACAGGTATGTGTTGTAACAAAGCATTGCACCAAGAGAATTTTTTTTGTTTCATGACATCATTAATGAATCACAATTAGTGCTTTTTATTGCTTCCTGAAATTAAATTTACAAGAGAAAATATATGTCTTATGGTTTCTTGTAGTCTTTGAAAAAGCAAGATAAGAATGAAATGTTATCTCTATTTATAGCATACTAATCAATGATCTTTAAAATAGTTTAAATGTTAGATTTTAATTTTGAATGTTAAAAAATGAACTTATTGGAAGATTTATAATTAATTTTAAAGAGATATGATACTGTACACTTGACAATGTTCATTATAGCATGTATTAAGAGAGATGAGAAAGGGTGATGCTTGTCTCTAATAAAAGTGGTTGGTGATCTGGACTGTTTTCTACAATATACACCCTCACTCTCCAATATAATTTCCCTACTATGGCCATGTATTCCTGAATTTGTTTCTTGCATTGGTCAATTTATACTTCAAAGCACTCTCTAGTTGTAAAGGCCATAATGTTTCTCCAAAACTACAAGGATGAAAATATGTGATGAAATGTGTGCTTTGCTAAAATAACGCAAACTTCAACCTTTTACATCATGTTTTTGGATGCAACATGTACATTATATTGTCATTTATGCATGCATTCATGCGCACACACACACACTTCGTTCCCATTAGGATAGTTTGCTGATGGTCTTCTTCCTCTGTGGTTTCTCCTTTATATTTTATATTCTATATTTTATATTCTATATGTAGTATGCTATATACTACAAATGGCGAACTTTTTTTTCCTTAGGTGCCAAAAGAGTGTGTGTGCACGCTATTGCATATGCGCTAGCGCCCACATTCATAATTCAATGCCTGGGGGGGTGTCGAAAACAGCTTCCCCCCCCAGAGACCCTCTAGAAGCAGGAAAGGGCCTGTTTCCCAACTTCTGGTGGGCCCAGTAGGCTCGTGTTTTGCCCTCTCCAGGCTTCAAAGACATTGCTGGAACCAGGGGAGAGCAAAAACGCCCTCCCCATCCCCCTTGAGGCTCTCTGGAAGCCAAAAACACCCTCTCTTGGCTGGCAAACACATGCTGAGCTAGGGCAATGGCTCGCATGCCAGCAGATATAGCTCCTTATGCCACCAGTGATGGTCCGCCATCACTGCTATATAGTGTACTCAGTAAGTAGTAAGCCATATGAGATGACCACATAATATGATGCTCTACTTAGCATATTATCTCAAAACTTTGTCCTATAGTTTTACAGTTTGATTTGCATCGTACCTTCTGCATGCATTAAACCCAGGCCTATGTGTAACACTTGGTCCTATGCATAAGGTTATGAGTGGAAGGGGATTCTCACACCATCTCAGCATTGACTAGCAATGTCATGTGAATTTTTGATTTCATAATAAAAAAAAACATAATATAGTGCATCATGCTAAATATGAAGAGTTTATAAATAGATTTTTTTAAAAATGTTCTATCTAAAAAGTAGATTGCACACATTCTAAGTTCTCTGACATCTTGTATAAAAATGAGGATATGAGTTCTATGAATTTGTGCATGAAAATTCTGGTGCTAAAAGAGATCACATAATTCCTTGTTTGAATGATTAAAAAAAGAGAAATTAATAAAATTCTCAGAATGCAAACTTGTCCATAAGAAGTAATGACGCTAGGCTTTCCCATTGTAGAAATAGAGGAATGCCTCTTTTAAAATGCATCAATATGTTGTGGTTAGCTCTGGCCCAGCTCCTGCCCCAAGGACTGTGGATGTGGGGGAGACATCCACATGCTGCAGGCCTGTTTTGCCCCCGGTGGAATCTGCTGATGAAGGCTCCTCTGACCAAGAAGACATGAGTGACAGGGAGGAGGAGAGTGTGGCAGACAGCTCAGAAGGAGATCAATTAGCTAGCTCCTCCTTGGATTAAGAACAAGAGTTAATGATACAGCCACGCATGGGGAGAGCGCTGCATAGGCAACAACAACTGAGAGATTATTATCAAAGAAAATGAGGCCACCTGTGGTTGGGTGGGGCTGTGGGTTTGGCCATTGTGGAGGATTATCTGATCATTGTGTTTCGTGACTGCTTTACTGACTTCGACCTTTTGTGTGCTGATTTTTCCCTGCTTTGAAACTAAACCAGAGCAAAGTGTGTTTCACTTTGTGAAAGAAGAAGGACTGTGAATTGCCTCACAGCTGCAAGCTAAGTATCACAGAACTGATAAGGGACTTGTACAAATTACCAGTTTGTTTGGAGACGAGTGCTCTTTGCTATAACAAAAGAGGGCTTAGTTTAAGTGACTTTTCATTATAAAGAACATTGTTTTGAATTTTCAAACGTGTGTGTGTGTGTCTAAAATTTGTACCTGTGAATTTTTGGGAGAAGTCTACCAGAGAGCCCGACAGAACACAATATATCCATTTTATCATTCCTATTGCTCCATTATTACTTCTTAAATATATGCTTTTATCTAACAAATAAATCATTCAAATTATATGTAGCTTAAGCTGACCTGCAGAAAACTAAAGAAACATTGTAAAAGTATGTTCTATTTTTAAATCCTAATTAATCAAATCTTAGACCTTCAGCAGCTGGGATGTGCAAAGCAGACGTCTGATAGGATTGGGTGCTTAATTTTTTGTGATTAGTCTTAGCCCATCATTTTAGTTTTTTCCCCCTGGAGCTTGAGAGTAAGATTAGATAGCTCAGCATCAGAATCTGGGAATCTTATTCACCCTCTGAGACTGTAGTTGAAGGTCATTGTTGACAGGACAAGTTTATGGCTGTGGTGTGTTTGGCTTAGCCTCTTCTAGAATATCTCTTTCTTTGAAAACTGCATGTGCAGCTTGAATATAATTCCTACCCAGAAGATCTTGAAGTTTCTTTTTTCAGGATACTTCCCTCTTCAACTTAAAATTCAGAGAGGTTATATGACATCATAATACAGAGGCTTGTTTTATTTTTCTAATTTATGCCAAAGAAAAGTTTAATTAAACTATTTTAAAATTTAAAAAAGTGTGTTCTAGTTCTAATTAATTGTACACATATAACCTATCTACATTGCAAATGACATCTGTATATCTTTAAAGAAGATTTGCATTGTATGACATTAAAGCAACACTATATGTTTATAGCCTATTACTAATATATTTATTTCATAGACTAAAGAGGTCAGTTCCTAAACCAACTGAAGCCATTTGTCTTCAATGGCTATGCAGGAGATTCAAGTGCTCAATTGAGTATTTAAATCTTAAATCTTTTTATTGATCCATCCAATATAAGTTATGCTTTAAACAATGTTAAACTTTCAGATTTTACTTTATGAAAATATTTGTTACCATTACAATTTGGGGAAGCTGAATCTGATCTAATGGATCACTAAGCCACATGAGTAATCATATCAAGGAGATTTACAGTATACATTTTAAAAACGGTATTGTTCAGTGTGCTGTTTGATTGACAATGTGCTATACAGTATTCCATATCTATACAACAAAGGCCATCTGAATAATGACTAGATGCAAGTAAAAAGCAAAATTACAGGGAAGAAGCAAAAGATGTAAAAATACTGCAGTCAATGCAATGACCAAGGCATACAGAATTTAAATGTTTAATGCCCGCAGAATCAGATTTCTTTTTCTGCCTTAGAAAAGGCTGAGAATCCTAAATATGAAAGAAAACATTATCCCTTTGGATGCAGATGGTTGTGTACATATGTGTATGCATGTATAGCTTGTAAATGTGTACTGTATAGATCACTGTACTTGAACAGAGGGAGATGTGATAATTAGTAGCTTGGGAAAAGAAAGGAAGAGAAACCTCTGCTACCTCTGCTTATTCTGTTTTTTTATTTATTTATTTGCTATACGCTGACTGAATACAAGCTTTCCCATTCCCCAATCATGATGGAAGGTTAGAGTACAATGGAATCATTGCAAAAATATGAATTACACATTTTACTATGCCAGACTTTTGCAAGTTAATGTTTTCCGCTACTGTAATTTACATGATATATGTAAAAAAAAATAAAATGCAAAATTAAGGAAGGAAGAAATTTGTACAGAAATGCATACAAAAAATAAAAAAGGAAGGAAGGTAAAAAGGAAATATGCACAGTAATGAAACAATCATCAATATTATTTATCTTCCTATTTTACATATGTGTAGGGCCAAAGTGACTCCATTATGTGGATGAATATTTCTGAAAAATGTTTAAAATATTAATTAATATGCATTATATCAATAAATGCTAGTATATGCCAGGATAACTGTCTTTGCTATGTGTTGAGTATTTTAATTTTACTAAATATATGCTATTTAGTACCTTCAATGTAAATGCGTGTGTAAAGTGGTCTGCTTTTCCAAATTAGTGATATTGGGTCAAATAAATTAATGCACAGTCTTGACAGAATGCCTCATTAATATACACATATAAATTCAGGGACAACCCCATCCCCCACCTCCGTTAATAGGATTTATATTAAGACTAATATGTGATTGAAAGACATTTAGTACTTCACCAGATTTCTGTTTTCTAAGACATATAAAGATATCCCTCAGCCCATCAGTGTAAAATTTCATACGTAGAGATGTTTGTAAAAACACACCATTACTTATAAATATTAAAAATATTTTTAAATTTTATTATTTATAATATAATTATTGATGAAATCCTGGAACTGTGACATTGACAAAAACAGTATGCAGGTGTATGTCTTTGATGCTTGTGAAGTTGACTGAAAAGCTGTCTGAAAATTAACTGCATATTATTTCTTGTGAACTGTAGAACCCTTCCTTAGTGGATGCTAAGAGAGAGGATGAAATGAATACATCTTCCTTCAGCATATTAATTTTTTGTGAAATAATTTCTCTATATGAATCTCAACAATATTGACTAGCTTCATGAACTTTTTCCTTCCCAATATTATATGTACATAAATCCATTTTATTACCGGCATCTTATACAAAAGGAACCTTACTGAGCCAAATCTATCACAAAGGCAAATATAATCACAACTCCACAAACTTCTTAAAATGGTTTATTTTTTAAAGAAATAAACAAAAAAGCTTTGGTAAAAATTGGAGAATATAAGCAATATTGAAGAATATTCGCTCCCCAAACACAAACACTCACTTATATTTTTATTTTGAAGTTCCATGGGTAAATAGACACAGTAGTATGAGAAACAGATTGGTGGGGGCGTAGAGAGAGAAGAATTTAGCAACTTGTAAATATGAATATCAAGAAACAGAGATACTTAGATTATGCATTTTGCCACTACACTTCTGGGCTTGTAACCCATAAGGCCAGACATTTGTATCATGCAAGACGTGGAGCTGCCAGAGAGAGAGATTGTGAAGAAAAAAAGGCAGGGAGGAACAACCAGACACAATGAAGCATAATAGCATTCCTGCATGTCTAATAGCTTAAATATACTATGCTTCACTATATCCGCACATTATGAGTAATGTCAAGGAACCAGTTAATATTGCATCAATATTTTACTCTTAAATTAAATACCTTTGGCAAAAAATGAAGATTTATAGTTTGAAAAGAGGGAAACCCCAAGATTAGAGTCAACAACATCCCTCAAGTACAAGTGCTGCTGTCTCTCGCGCATAATGCCAATCATAAATGCTGTCTTTTTATCATGTATATTTGGAGATGCCACTCTGCCGCAGATCTAAGCAAATAAATAAAGATGTAGGCTTTTTCGGCACTACGTAAAGCTACCCAGGACATTTTCAGTCGAAAATAAATGTGCTCTTTGCTATATTTCACTTTGGCTACTGCCTGGATGTATGGTAAGGATAGTGGAAGGTGAGACTTTGCTAGTCTGTTGAGTGGATAAGAAACAAAGGACTACATTTTCTTAACAAAGAAGAGGAACACTCTGTGTGTGCATGTGTGTATTACCATAGAGATTTCATCTTCCAGGTTTCTTCAGTCCAAAATTATAGGTAGGATGGGATGTCTGAGTGGCTTTTATTTTCAGTAGCTTTTGGAGGGTTAGCCCCCCCCCTCCCCCGGCTTTCCTTTGCATGAAATGTCAAATTAATTTACAGGGTGCTATTACGGATAGGTTTGCTTGGTTTGTGGTTTGCTAGGAAAGACAAGCAGCTGAGACCAAGTCTTAGGATGGGGAGGGGGGAAGGGCAAGATTGCCAGCCCAGCCCAGAGTGTGGCCAGCTTCTGCAAGCAGCCTGCATGTCTTTTGACAGCAGGCCAAAGAAAGTCCTCTAGCTTTCATTTGCATCCTGAAGAATAGCCAGGATTAGAGGGAATTTATTTTCTTGCAGGATTTAGATCTGACATATATGGTTTGGTTTGCAGGCTTCTTGAGGGAAAGTGTGTTTTCTTCTCAGAGAGGAGAATATTTTTGGAGAAAATAGAGGTTGCTTAGCAGAAATAGTAAATAAACATCTCCTTGGTAATTCTGGAATGGAACTTACCTCATACAATCAAAAAAGGTGTTTATTGTTAAATTATTGAGTTTGCTCCTTAATATCCAACAGAGTAAGAGAGTAATTTTCTATCATTTTCAGCACATGGCTATTTAATACAGATAATGATTTTATCATAAAAATGTCAAGGGAGTATAAAATAACAAATTAACAAAGATTTTGAAGAAGAAGAATGCATTAAACTATATTTTTTCTGTGTTTGTGACTAATGGTCTACCAGTGGGGTATGACAAATAAGAAATTATTGTTTTGTTTATTTTCATCAAATTTTAATTGTTTTTTTTACACATTAACTGTATGTAGAATATATCATCTAACTATCAAACATTTCAATTATGTACATTTAGAACTTCAGGCCACATGGAAATAGATCTGGTTGTCCTTCCAGTAAGCATGCAGGATTCAAACTTCCGTAAAAACAAAGCTTATTTTTGATTATTATAAAACAATATGTTGACATTTTTCTACTATGAAGGGAAATGGCTGGAGAATATTATCTACCTTTAATTCATAATCATTATGTTGGAACTAAAACTGCAGGATGCTTAGACATTCCCTTTAAATTGGATAGCATCAGGCTGAGGGAATTGCCATGTATAAAGTTTCTGAAGGCCAAATGTGTGGTGTCTGGAAGCCGTTTTACAGATTTCAGAAGTTTTCTTAATCAAAACATCCAGTTATTTTTACTTGACAATAATATGGCATAAATTTTGGAACTAACGAACATGGACAAAATTCAGTGAAGTTGTCTGTCATCCGTGTTCTATTGATCACATGCTGACAGCAATTTGGCATCTCACCAGGCTCAAGGTTGACTCAGCCTTCCATACTTCCGAGGTCAGTAAAATGAAGACCAAGATTGTTGGGGACAATATGCTCATTCTGTAAGCTACTTAGAGAGGGATGTAAAGCACTATGAAGCGGTATATACATCTAAGTGCTATTGCTATTATTACACAAGTGTTTTAAGCTAAGATATAGGAATTTTTAAAAAATAAAATAATCTGAATACTACCACAATGCACACAAATGCATGGTTATACAGGTTATTGTCAGACTATCAACAGAGGTCATTTTTAATGTTTTTCCCATAGATTCAAATAGATGTGAATGCATCCTGAATGCGTGGAATTACTGCTAAGTGATGAAGAAGCTGTTTAGTGAAATGCAAATGGAAATACATACAATGTTGCCTTAGCACTTTAAATTTTTGCATTAAAATAGTCAATATACTATTAAAAGAATAGTATCCTTGAGCATGAATTTTTTTTCTATGTTGCAACTGAATGGACTGTATATCACCAAATAATTCACTTTGCCATTAGTTTCTGAATTCTAAAGAGTGTTCTTCTGTTTTCCTTATTAAATGCATCCTGGGCATGATCACCAGTTCATTGGTTCACTTATTTATTTATTTTAAAGAAAAAAGTAGTAATTCTTTTGAGATGGAGGAAGTGTTTTGATGATTCAAGAGATATTTGCAAATCAATGGTGAGATTAATTGACTACTGTCTGATTCCCCCCCCCCAAAGCTTGATTCTAGAAAATAAGTTCATTTTGACTTTGTTGAATATACAGTACTTCAAAATTAACAAATTAGCAAATCAGTTCCCAAAATGTTAAATTTGTTTTCATATCCTATATAATTTTGTATGCAAAAATAAGTCTCCAACACGTAGCTTTACCCTAAAATTATAAGAAGAGAATGTCTGAAGATTTCGTTAACATCTAGGATACAACATCTGGATAGAACCCAGAAATGATAGTACCAGTATATGCATATGACACAGATATATCAGGCTTAGATTTAAGAAGACTCTTGTTTTTGTCATCATCCAATTTAATTGGAGCCTGATTTGCACTTCTTAAGAAACTATTCCTCCTTTGAATTTGCTATTATAGTGACTTCTTTGTATTCCTGAATTTTGATTGATCGTAAGCCATCAGGTTATTATTAACTGTTAGTAATGACCTAGATAGGTTTTTTCCAGGACAATCTTCAGGTCTTCCAAAAGTGCAACTGTGACCCTAGTAACTGAGTCCATCCACCTTTAGAATATCCTCTAATTTTTTTTAAAAAAGAATGTTTTTATGTAGCACCAGAGTCAAGGCAAAGGACACTATCTCGTGAACAGGAGACTACTGAGACATTTTAAATGCTTTATTTTAACATCATAGGCATCTCACATTCATTCATTTATTCACTCAACCAGTGAATTCATAAACACCAATGGAGCTCTTCTGGTTGTTGACCAAGGAACAATAAGGTATTTGAGTTCCCCCTTGGAACATGCTCTGATGATAATTGATAAAATGATGCAATTTCAAACTTGTCTTCCTTCCAACTTTCTTTATATAGGCAATGCTGCATTGCTTCAGCAATCGTTCACTAATTTTTAATCATAAGTTATCTAGTTAGGAGTCATGATGTCCTTGGTCATGTCCATACCAAGGGCGGGTTCCTACTGGTATGGTCCACTCTACCATTCTCTGATTGGGTAATTTGTGCACGACGGTTCCGGTACCGCCTTTGTCTGGCCGTCCTGTGTTCTCTTTTTTAATTTTTTTTTTTAACTTCCTGCACATGCACGAAAGCAAAATCTCATGAGGGATGCTTTCGTGTGCAAGATTTGGGCAATTTTCTGCTTCCACTCATGTGCGTAAGCAAAAAAAATTGCCCAAATCTCTCATGCACGAGCATCCCCTTGCGAGATTTTGCATAATCACACGAGAGGACACGTTTGTGCATGCTTAGCAAGCGTGTACCTGTAGGGAATCATGGCTATACACATGCAGAGCACTGGTAGCAAGGTAAGATGAGCCCACCCCTGGTCCATACCACGATAAATAGTACAAGAATAGTATGTTCAAAGATTCAGTATCCATTTTCACCTTAGCTTGACACATATTGAAATCAGTTCTTGTGGTATACAGGAATACTCAGGGATTATCATTACTTTTATATTTCTGATCTCCTTTTCAGTGAGTGCAACTTTTCAAATTTTCAGTGTTTTCATGTCTCCCACTAATTGATCCAACAACTGAAGCTGTGACTTATTATATCCCTATAACAGTGTGAGACATATTGCAAAGATGTAGGGTTTAATTCATGAATAGACTATCATTTTGATGTCATTGACCTTTTATACATATCCCAATAGATGCTTTTGCCTATGAGAATAAGGATTGAGGCCAACAAGCTGAGAAACCAGGGGGTTCTAGGCTAGATATACCTCTTCTGTTAACAAAACTTCCTCTTAAGGAGCTAAGGGAGTCCATTAAGTCAGAAAATCAGAAGGAATATGCTTATATTTGGAACATAAATTGTGTACTTTACATCAGGTTTAGGATGGCCCTGTCACGCTGTATATTGACAGCCCCTCAGAGACATTTAGTAATGAAAGAGTTAACTAAAGTGTGCCTTATTAGATCCTCCTATTATGATGTAATATCCTGCCAACTCACTTCCTTCTTCTTCACTCCTTATTCCTCTTCTCTCCTAATCCTCCATTATGTAAAGACGTATATTTTATGTTGTCCCTCGAGACATTGTTTTATTTGTTTGTTTCTGTTTTTAAAATAAATATATCTTGTTTGAACAAATGACTACAGGCTTTTATCCATCGACTCCGCGGGGTTAAGGTCCTAACAGACTTTAATCATTCACAAACCGCGACAGGCCCCAGCCCTGCTGACCTTTGGAAGGTGTTGAAGATCTAGCTATGTGCTTAGGTCTGGAGTCCTGAGTGTCTAAAGGACCCTGAATTTTAGTGGTGGGATTCAAAAAAATTTTACTACTGGTTCTTGGTGGGCATGGGGTAGCTTGGTGGGTGTGGCTTGGTGGGCATGGCAGAGGAAGGATACTGTAAAATCTCCATTCCCATCTCACTCCAGGGAAATGATACTGTAGAATATCCATTCCCTCTCCACTCCAGGGGAGGATTACTGCAAAATGTCCATTTCCTCCTTACTTGGGAAGCAGAGTAAAGGTAGGGGTGGGGTGGGGAGCAGTCAGAGGTGGTATTTACCAGTTTTCTGAGCTACTCAAAATTTCTGCTACCAGATCTCCAGAACTGATCAGAACCTCTGAATCCCACCTTTGGCCCTGATTCCTGGTTATGTTAATTCTGATGGATTATAACATCCCTGGCTGCTACTTGTATGTACTTTCTTTTTAAAAAATATTGTCTTTTAAGTGCTTGTTTCTGTGATTGTTCACTGAAGAGTTTGATATGGGCATCTGTACAAATTGAATAACCAAATAAATAAATAAAGTATTAAGGTTTTTTTCCCATCAGGCTAAAAGTACTGTATTTTAAATTTTGATTCTTTTCTATATAGTACATACGTTTCTGATGTGTTATGGGTTTGGAATGCGTGGCAGCAATGAGGTAACAGCAACCAACCTTATTAATAGCTGACAGGAACTGAGCTGCCATTTAATGACAGCTCCTATTTATATTGTCACCAGAACTTCAACAACCAATCCTGTTCCTCAAATCTCCTGCTACTTTAACTGCCCTCTAGTGGCCCTCTGGAACGCTACACTCATTTCGCCTATGTTTGAGCATGCGTAATCTTTGAGGTAGGGCGGTCTTCCCCAGATCCTGCTAGATCGTTTTGGCAGAAAAACTTCCTGGGAAATGTCCTCCTCCTTAAGAAGATCTGGTTCTCCAGTGGACCTATCCTCTGCCCTGGCATTGTCCATTTAACTAGACCATGGAACTCAGGTAAGTTAGGAAACTTTGGGGCGTTACTGGACACTGACTCTGGGACTTCGACGGGAGTCCCTTCTCCTTGCAACAGGTCAGTAGATACAATTGGCTCTGTACCCAAAGCATCATACCTCTCACAGTGGGATCATATTTGGTCCAGATGGTGATGCCACTCCCTGCCATTTGTGAGAGTGACTCTGTAGGAGAATGGTCTGCTCACCCCTGTTATAATCCCCAGAAGCCATTGAGGCTGTCCTGAATAATTCCTTACATGGAGAGGATCCCCTATCTCAAAAGACCAGCCCGGGCAAGAAATATTCCATGGCTGGACTGGAGCATAGAAGGGGTATAACCTGTCTAAGGTAGTGCACAGTTTGCAGCCCATAAGTAATTCTGAGGAAAACTTATTGGTGGAAACATAGGACATGGTATGTTGGGACAGGAGCAATTTAGCAACCTTTTGGTGCCAATCTCCATGGCGTAGCTTGAGAAGAGTGTTCTTAGTGGTTCACACCATACGCTCTACTAATACATTGCTAGTGGGGTGTCACAGAGCTATCAACCCATGGAGGATCCCCAACCCAGATAGATAACTCAAATTTTGTAGATGTGAACTGGGGACCATTATTAGAAACAATCAAGTCCAGGTACACATGTTTGGCAAAAAGGGAGTTTAGGCAGCGAATTACCGCATCAGATATGGTGGAATACATTACACAAACTTCTAACCATTTAGAAAAAGCATCAACAACTACAAAGAACATTTGGCCTTGCATTGGGCCCATAATGTCGATATGCATGCGTGACCATGAACCAGTAGGAGCTTCCCACTCTCAGAGTTGAAACCTGGGAGGAACCACCTGTGTTTCTTGAGAGGCTCAAGAAACTTGCCACCCTCTCCTCAACATCCTTATCAAGGCCAGGCCACCAGACATATCCCTGCGCCAAAGCCTTAATATGTACAACCCCAGGATGGACTTCTGAAATTGGGGATGAATGACCACCCTATTTCCCCATTGATGGGTATGGGATCGGAGAGTGCCAAAATCATAGAGGCTGGAGGTGGGTCTTCCAATATGATGTGCAGAGGGCATCAACTTAACACATCTGTATGTGTGATGTGTTTGCCGGGGTGGTAAAGTAAATGGTAGGCATAATTTGCCAGAAAGACTGTCCAGCACTTCATCCTTGGAGACATCACTGGGGAGCTTTGGCGGTCACCAGCTAAAAGTCCCAGAAGAGGCTGATGATTGGTCATGAGGTTGCCACAGATAGTGGTGGAAACAACGAATCCCTGCGACCAAAGCCAATGCCCCCCTATCTATTTGACCATAATTACTTTAGAGTGCATGAAAAGAACGTGATGGGTTTTCAGCGCCATTCAGCAGTGGCTATGAACTGCCCCCACCCCATATGGTGATGCCTCACAAATCAAAAGGCAAATAAGCACTATATGGAGAAAGTACTGCATTCTTGATTTGACGGCAACAAACACACATTTCTCATTGTTGCCCCAATGCCATAGAACCCTACTGTTGAGTAAACAATGAACTGGCTCAACTATGGTGGCCTTCTATGGTATGAAAACTGTATAAACATTAAGAAGCCCCACAAATGCCTGCAATTCTAACTTGGAACATGGTGCTGTAGCATCAAGAATAGCTCTCGTTTTGGAGAGAGTGGTGTGGATCCCAAGAGTATCCACCAGGAAACCCAAAACTCAATGGTTGGGGTTGCACAAACACACTTTTGAGGCTTCACCATCAATTCCACTTTTTGAAAATTATAGAGCAATGCCCACACACATGTGAGAAATTCAGATTGGGACTTAGCTGTGACCAACACATCGTCAAAGTAGGACACCCTGGAATTCCATGTAATAACATTTCCATAAGACTCTGGATGATATGTTGTAAGCTGCCCTGAGTCCTCAAAGAGGGCGGCATAGAAGTCCAATAAATGAGTGAGTGAATGAATGAATGAATGAGTGAGTGAGTGAGTGAGTGAGTGAAGAATGAATGATCAATCACAAATTGAAGCCAGCAACAACAGAAAGCTCTCCTGTGGGAAACAATAATTTAAGCCTCAGTAACTTGATCATCTACAGGCAGCTGCTTGTTAGTCTGGGACAAGTATAATTTGGCAAAAATACTGCCCCCCCCCCAGCAAGTGCAGCAGGCGCTGTATAACAGGCACCAGATAAGTATGGGGGACCAGCACTCGCTTCCATCTGGCTTAGTGGCAGTCACAATTGGGGTATCCCAATGGGCCTGATCCATATTCCTTGTTCTATCAACTTGTCAATCTCTGCATCTTTGGTTTTAAGGTAAGTGGATTACGCCTGGATTTAAAGCGTATGGGGGCAATCATGGGGTCCAAACTAAAGGACATGGGGGTTCCTTTATACTCTCCCAGTTTACTATCAAATACTGCAGGGAACTCCCTAGCCAACGTTTTGGCCACATCCTCTACCACCACAGAATTAATGCCCTTAATTGTGAATCCCAATGTGGAGAACCAATCTAGCCCAAGCAGACTGATCGTCCACTATCACCAAGGGAAAATGGCCACAAAACTTCTTATACTTGATAGGGAAAAGGCCCCTACCCACAACAGGGATGCGAGCACCCTGATAATTCCTCAGGGAGAGGGGGCAAAACTCTAAACTTCCCTTGGAGATTCATGGAAAAATATGCTTAATGGTGCTCCAGGAAACCAATGACATCGCCAATCCCATATCGACTTCCATGGGACAGCTGTACTGTGATGGAAATCTTGTGGGTAGGGAAGAACATGGTATTACGGATGACAATGGAGGTAGTCTCTGCAGCATGGTAAATGGCATAGCAATTTTCTCTTCTAGCAGTCAAGCTCTCCAGCAGCCAGTTCTGCAGCATGGAAAATTGCTCTCCTTAGGGCTGGTTAGGAGGAGGAGGAGGTCTTCCAGCATTGCAAACCCTTCTATGTGGCCCAAATGCCCAAAGCACTGGCAACTAGCCTCCTTGAAATTACACATGGAGTGCAAATAGTCACCCCCTCAACCCATACCAGGGGAGCATATCATAGGGGGGGGGGAGGTAGGGCAATCCTTAGGTTTGCCATGACTTTGACTGTCAGACATGTGACACACTTCTTCCTTGAGGGTCAATTCTTCAAGTAGCTTGTCAATAGCATTAGTGCAAGGGCCAACAGTAGCATTCACCTTCTCATCCATCTCTGCTAGTGACTGTGAGGCTGTGCATGCCTCCACTAGAGCAACTTGAAATGTGACACTGTGCATCAATAGGAAACATCTTTTTAATCGTCAGTCTCTCACTCCAAAAACTAGTCTGTCTAGGACAGGGATGGCGAACCTTTTTTTCCTTGGGTGCCGAAAGAGCATAGGCGTGTGCTATCGCACATGTGTGAGTGCCGCCATCCATAATTCAATGCCTGGAGAGGGCAAAACAGCCCTCTGGAGGTTGGAAATCACCTGTTTCCCAGCTTCTCGTGAGCCCAGGTAGGCTCATGTTTTGCCCTCCTCATGCTCCAAAGGCTTCCCTGGAGCTGAGGGAGGGTAAAAATGCCCTCCCCCATCCCCCTAGAGGCTCTCTGGAAGTCAAAAATGCCCTCCCAGAACCTCTGTGTGAGCCAAAAATCAGCTGGCCAGCACACACATGCACGTTGGAGCTGAGTTAGGGCAACAGCTCGCGTGCCAGCAGATATGGCTCCGCGTGCCACCTGTGGCACCCGTGCCATAGGTTCGCCATCAGTGGTCTAGGAGGTAGTCTTCCAAGTTATAGAAATCACAATACAGTGCGACTCTGCATAAGGCAGCCACAAATTGATTTATCAATTCACCCTCAGCCTGGTTCCTGCGGAAGAATATGTACTTCCATGCACATCGGGAGAGTGGAGGGGCATAATGGTCTTTGAGTTTGGCTAAGAGCTCTTCCCACATTACGTTGTAAATAAAAGTTGGGGCAAATAAAGCGTGGATCATTTCAAAAATCTCTCTCCCATAGAAAACTAGGAAACACACCCTTTTTTGATCTCCTGACAGCTTGGTATATGTGTTAGCGATTAAAAGCACTTGAAGTGAGAAACATACAATCCCCATGTCTCTCCTTGTGAATTGAAGGGGGCAAAGGTACGTTTGTATTGCCATTCTATCACCTCAACAGTCTCCTCACACTCTATATTGTTCCATCAGATGGGGCATGGGCTCCCACCCTTCATTGCCAATTGATGTGTTGTGGGTTTGGAATGTAAGGCGACAATAAGGTAACAGCAACCAATCTTATTAACAGCTGACAGGAACGAAACTCATGACAGGAACTGAGATGCCGCTCAGTGACAGCTCCTATATGTTCTGCCGGCATGTCTCAACCACCCGTAATTACAGAGTAATTATTCCAGGAAGACACACACCGCACGATAAAAGGAAAACCCAAAAGTTTTTATAAACAGAAAAACAGAAACAGCTCCCTTTTTAAATGTCAAAGGGATTTTCTGATACACAAAAGGCACAGGTTAAATGCAGTTCAATTGCTCACCCAAAAACTGGGAAATTAAGTGCAATTCTAAAGTCCAGAGAGTCCACACACACAATCCTGAACAGCAAAATCCACGATCTTGACGAAACAATGAATCAGATAAACTGCCATGAGGCTAAAACACCAGGCTGCACTTTTATCTGTAGCACTAATTACAGCAGCCCCACCCAACCGCAGGTGGCCTCATTTTCTCTTGTAATAATCCTTCAGTTGTTGTCTCCTATGCATCACTCTACGCATGCGTGGATGTATCACTAATTCTTGTTCAGAATCCAGGGATGATACAGATGACTGATCTCCTCCTGGGCTGTCTGCCAAACTCCCCTCTTCCCTGTCACTCATGCTTCCTTGGTCAGAGGAGACTTTGTCAGCAGATTCTACTGGTAGCAAAACAGGCCTGTGGCATGTGGATGTCTCCCCCACATCCACCTCCACATTCCTTGGAGCAGGAGCTGGGCCAGAGCTAACCACAACACTATATATACTGTAACCAGAACTTCAACAACCAATCCCATCTCTCAAATCTCCCACTACTTTAACTGCCCTCTAGCGGCCCTCCAGAACACTATAGTTTCTGCTAAACCTAAGTCAAGTGATGGATTATTATTTGTCAGGAGGCCTGAAATTGAGTGCTGTGCCTGACTGTAAAGCCTAATAGAAATATATATTCACATATATTGTATCAGAGTCCTGAGAGAGGAGCGGGCTAAAAATCCATTACAATAAATAAATAAAATAAATCTTTATTTCTTGTTAAAATGTGTCCCTTATTTTTTTTAATTTCAATACTTAACTGCATAGAAACTTTTTAAAAATTCATAGTATAAAATTTAAAAGAATGAATACAAATTAAAATATAATCAAAATTAAAATAAATAAATCATTTTAAAACTAAAATAATAATAATTGACAAAAGAAGTGTGGTTTTATCAAATTTCAAAAGATTTTGAGTAGCAACCAAACCAGATACCTTGGAGTACATTCTATAACCTTGAATGCCCTTTTCTGCTCGTGTGAGTGGACCTTCTAACAACAGGTTTTCCAATGATAACTGAACTCTGTAGCTCAGTGACAGAGTACCGTATATACTTTGCACACAAAAGTTCCAGCTTCAATTACTGACATTTATAGGTAGGGTAATGTTTGAAGCTGCTGTGTGATGAGCTGGCCCATTAAAGCCAAGCCAATCATGCATCTGCTTGGAAGGAATGCTGGTAAAGGAGGCATCAAGAGTTGAAGTTAAACACTGGTGCTTTTGCAACCTATCAAGGATTTATAAATGGATTGTGACACATTTACAAACAATTTCTTGTACTGCTTGACCTCCTGGCCTCTCTTTGTAAAACACACAAAATATGTATGTGTTCACTCTCTCTCTTGTACTACTCAGTCCATTGCTCAGTGGCAGAGGTCATGTTTTGTAAACAATGAGTTCAATTTCAGTCCCTAATATCTTTTGATATGGCTGCAAAAGAACCATGATAGGAGGACTAGAGAACTACTCCTGGTGTTGTATTGAGTACAATGACCTAGAGAAACAGATATTCTGCCTTAGTGTGAGGTGGATTTCTATGTTCTTTGTTCATCACTTCATGTACATGGGGAAGTATTTTTTGGCATAGGAAATTAAACTTAAAGGGGTTGCAAGCTTTGATCTGCTGCTGCTGCAACTAACTAACTCAGCCATTGTGCTGGAATGTAGCATGCCTAATGATGTTCTACTGTACCACTGCACCATACTTCCAAGTACTTATTCAACTTCTAACAGGGGGATTTAAAACAATCTAAAAAACTGTTCAATCTCTATGCTAGCTGAATTTGCCTCTTGAGCTTAGTTGACTAAAATACGTAGGAAATTGAGAAAGTGGTTATGTCACCAGGCTATTAGTTCTATCTAAGGCACAAAGCCAGCTAGGTGACCTTGGGCTAGACCCTCTCTCTCCGCCTTAGGAAGATAGCAATGGCAAAGCACTTTTGCACATCATACCAAGAAAACTGCATTGGCCTTATCATCATCATCATCATCATCATCATCATCATCATCATCATCATTATCATCATCATCAAACTATGATTCATCAGAATCCTCTCAGAACACAAGCTGATATTTAAACATCCTTCTATTTCTTAAGTAAAATTTAAATGTTGAGAATCCAACAAATGAAACATAATAATACTAATTACATAGACTATGGTACTTTGCTTTTTTCCACCTTTCTTGGGAGTTAATATTGTGGAAGAAGATACTATTGAATAGATTGATGAAGGAAAAAATAAACAATTACTTGAGGGATAGGTTTCATTTCATTTTCATTTCAATCATACACTTTTTTCCCCTAGGGTCATTCTTAAAATCTAAAACATGGCACACAAGCATATCCAATATCTCCGGCCCACATTTTGAAGTTTTTGATTTATCAATTAATTTGATTATGCTCGATAAAAAAATGCCTATGCAAATTAATCCAAATTAAAATTAAAAAGGCCAGGAGCATAAGAGAGGCTGTTAAGATTGAAATTATAGGAAAAGTTTGTTTTGCTGATGTGTATTTGTCACTTTAATCATGCAGCTGGACAAAGCTGGCTTATCCTATTGCCTCTCATCTGTGCCTTTTTTTAATCTTTATTTTCCTATTAAAGCAATTAGTAGCTGAAAATATGCATGCATAGATTTAAAGTAAAATATTTCAAGGCTTTGAAGACTGTAGCATCACGTTATTTATTTTGTATAATCCTCTTTTGATGACATTAGTTGTCATTGTAAATAGAAATAAATGAAATACATAGTAAAAGGAAAATCAGATAAATAACTAATTGCCTTTATATTACATTCTTCAGTGTGACAGTGTAACAGTGAAAAATGGGATTCAAGAACAAAATGCTAATAGCTTTTGATATAATTAAGATCCACATACTAAAGTCCACTCAGATAAATATACTTCACCAACTTGATTGTGTGTGTGTAAATATATACATTCCAGTTTTCACCTTAATTATTTTACACTTGAAGAAATTGTCTTCTTTTCTTCTAAGCCTGATCAGTCAAAGAAAAACATATTGCTCCTATATACATATAATGTTAATCTGGGTTATCTCTAAATCCCAAAATACATGGAGTATTTATCAGTTTTTGGGAACAGTTTGTGATATATTTGGGAAAAAAACAGCTTCAAATATGAAAATTGTTTTGACCTTTCAAACATTTAGATTATATACCAGTTTAAGAGATTATATGGGTGCCACAGGACCATTATGCTATTCTGTTTATTGTCTATACTCAGAACAAGGGTGTGAAACTGGTGGCCTGCGGGCAGTGAAAGGCTACCAAATTTTTTACTACCACACTCTGGACGTGGCTTATGCAGGATGCCCTGCATTTTCTTTCAACATCTTTCAGTGCAAATTGGGTGCTCTGGGGTGGAGCTCCATATTCTCTACCCCACTGCATTCCACCCCCCCATCTGGGCAGTAGCCCACCCCTGCCTGGGGGCCAGATGTGTCACACACAAGCCACGCCCACCCCAGCTCTGTGAATGGCGAAACATCACTAAAGAGCATATGATAGCAATGTGACGTGGCAAGTTTGACACTCGTGCTCTAGAATTATCATAAGTGTAATGAGACAATATTCATATGACCACGTGATTCAACCTTGGACATTTTCTGAAATATCCCACAATTTTCTTTTGATGTGTCACTAAAAATAGTGTATATATTTTGGGGTTTTGTTTTTACCATTTTTACAATTAGAAGATCTGGATATGAATGCTTAATAGCAATCAATGGTAAGCTGATTATAAATGTATGCAGATATTGCTGGTATGGGATTTTTACTTTCCCTTCGGCACATATTGTGATTTACAAGTTGTCTTGAGTTTTGAACTATAGTCATTGGGTTATTGAAAAACACAATAAGTGCTGTAACTAGAAATTTATATAGCAAATTGTTTTGCCTCATATTCTTTTCTACTTATATTTCTAATTTAAATAATGCCTTCTTAGTTGTTGCTTTGGATAGGTCTTTTATAAAATCACTAATTGATTGATCCAATACAACTAATTTGCAATCATACACTTGTTCATAATTAATCTTTATAACAAACAATAATAAAGCAAACTCTCAAAACGATTCAATAAATTTTACATCATGTGTTAATTTGCATATATTTTAGTATTTTGGAACTAAATTTAAATAAAATACCAGACAATGAATATTAAATCATAAGATAACAGGCAATTTTGAACAGATTAGATCAATAAGACAGATTAATATGATGACCATTTTTCTGCTACAGCTTTATAGTTTTAGGTAGAAAAAACTTAGAGAAACAAAGGCTTATTTATTTCAACTAAAGAAATAAAATTATCTTTTTGAAATCATGACAGGCTGTGGAAAAAAATTAGCAGGTGTTTTAAGTAATTGTTTAAACACTTTTTTAAAAATATCTAGTTTTTAGTGGTTAAAGACAGCAAAAAATACAAAAAATAAATTAGAAACAAAAATAATTAGATATTTGTCAATCTTGTTTAAATTGATGTTACTGATCTCTAAATATCACATTGAATAACCCTGGGAAATTATAATGGATCTGCATAATTATGCATATTCATGGTGTTGCTTTGCATGAAACTATTAGCTGCCTATAAATACAAAGATGAAGGAAAAATAAATGATTTGATAGACTGAAATTAATACTAGCATATTAGAAAAAAATAGCAATCCTTTGATTTTATTTGACTTATCAAAAAAAAGAAAATATAAGATATGTATATGATTTTTGATTACTGAAAACATTCAAACATCAGGACTGTAAAATCAAAAGAATCTTTTGTTTACCATGATCTGTTGGGTAATGTTTTCAGCAGGGGACCAACATCATGGGTTTGCACAAAACAGACAAGCTGATTGCAAATTATATTAGGCAAACTCTTGTTTCAGCGATGAATATGAAATCCCCTTACTCCTAATTATGTCGTGCACTGCTAAAAGATTATGGACACAACCCACCAGAAAGTTTGCTCTGAGTGAGCCCTATTCAAATCAGTGACAGCTGACTGCTGAAAACTGATGCAGGTCCAATGAATTTCAATGGAATTTGGGCAGAAGAAGCTCCTGGTGGATTGTGCCCTAAAGTGATAGAATTGTCCTGTTTGTGGCTCAATAGCTTTTTGTGCTGAGGCAGAGAGCAGAGTTAATCAGGAGCTTGAGAAGTAATTATCAGAAGAGTTTGGGTAGTACAAATGGTTGGGTAAACAGCGATTGTTCTTTCCACAAAATTCTGAATGGAAACAACAATGCTGGCATTGTCCTCTACTTCTCATTAAGGGGATTCAAAGATGGAGCTGAGCATTCTGAGGCGGATGGGAAACTGACAGGGAAACTGTACTCTGAATGAATCTCTCATGATCCCACTACAACAGGCTCTGGCTTTTGGCATCAGCAGTGCCAGCTGCATTGGGAGAAGCCAAGCCTGTCATACCATCTTCTCATCAAATTCTCAATATGCAATGGGTAAAAGCATAGTTAAAGCTTAATGAAGAAACAAATACAAAAGGAAAGATTAGGCCTTGTTAACACTTGCATTCATTTTTTCTTATTAAAAACTTGCACCAAAGGGCTGGTTCTTATTTTACTTTAGAAAGATTAACAATATTGATAAAGTATTTGTTCTTGTGAATACTTTTCCCCTCAATATTGCGACATAAATATTAAGATAAAAATTGTATTGGCAAGCAGTGACATTTGAAGTCCTTCTTCTGGTGATTACTATCACCACATCACCCATAATTAAGTTTCTTTTAATGATTGATCGATCAAACAAAAATATGGTACACTTTTCTTTCTTAAGAAAACATTTGTGTATATTTTTCTTGCCTTTTTTTTTTACAAATGTAACAGGCCATATTGATCGCTAGTCAAAAATAGGTGATATTTTGAATGTCATCAAACAGCAAGAAATAATTAGTTACCGTATTTATTATGCTGTGTGTTTATGATGGCAATAGTGGTGATTGTTTTTATTGCCAAGGGAAGAATTGTTGTTGTTTTGTCTCATGTCCAAATAACCTGTTTGGATATATTTATTGTATTATATATAACATTTGTTCAGGAAAGGCTGTTTTTGTAAAGAGCAACTGGGATTACTTTAATAGGAGAGAAGGTGTTCAGTCATTTGTATCAAATTACCTTCCCCGAGAACTTTTCTTTGACCGAGTGTCCGGTTTCTCCCCAATCATGAATTTAACAATCTGTGTGAGACAATGGTGACAGAGCACATATAGTAATTTGAATCAGGGGAAATTGGATGGTAAAAGATATATAGAGCCCTGTCAATGCTAGAAGTATTTCCTTAAGTAAAACAAATAATTATATTAACAATTAATATTATATCCCATTAAACAGAAGGTTGCTTTGAGATTCTGTACTCTTCCAAAAAGTTTTACACTTGCTTCAAAATTACTGAATCTGCAAGAAATCTAGATGTTAATATTTCAAATGTACTCGGCATTCAGCATCATTGTCCATCAACTGAGGAATCTGAAGTGGTTTATATATTTGGGTTTTTTGCCTTCTTTTTTTTAGAAGTGGTAGCATAGAGTAGTAGTTAAAGCACTAGGCTATAAACTGGGAGAATGTGATTTCTGTTTCTTCCTTAAGCACTTTTCTTGGTCCCAAGAAAACAGTAAGCCACTTCCAAAATTCTTGCCAAGGAGACTTCAGGGATTAGTACAGGCAGTTGAAATTGACTCAAGGACACAAAAAGAAAAAAAGAGAGTTACCATAGTTTTTATTTTCTGTCTATAAACTGTATCTTAACAAATTAACATTATTCTATAAGACACAATAGGTGTAAATTCAGTACGTCACATGACATAATAAGATTCATCAAATATATATATCCTAAAATATATATGTTTAAAAATATAATATAATATAATTATTTTAAAAGAAAATTATTTCTGGTCCCATTCACTGTAATTGAACAGAATCAGCTATCTTCTTTCTGCTTCTAAGCCAAGAATTTGGATAAGATTATATTATCTACTGCATAAAAGGATTAAACAGAGACAAAGATCTAGGAAAAGTTAGTTTTGCATAGAGAGGATGCTCATAAAGTTTTGTCTCAAATAATTTATAGTGTGATGGTAGAAGTTCCCAGAAATAGTGTCTGAACATGAATAGCCAGCAGACTGACTGCTGTGTGTGTGTGTGTGTGTGTATGGTATGCGTGGTGTATGTATGCGCTATTATGGTAGTATCTTAAATTGAGTCCGCTGCTCAATGCTGCTTAATGGATGTAAAATATGGATTTGAACTCCTTTGAAAAATTCAGTGAATATATCCAGCTTATCATACTCCGTTTTCTGACTACAGACTGTCCTTTGAAAGTCTGCATAGACCAACAGATTATTAGCACCTGCTAATTCTTGGAAAGTTGCCAGATTCTCAGCATCTAAATGGATGGCTATGTTATGATTCTGCTTGAAAAAAGTCTCTAAGTGTAAAAGCTTCCATTTAAATTTCCATATGTATAATGGTAAGGGCAATATGGGAAATTAAATTGGTGTGTCCCAGAGTAAGTAATCTGACACAAAGACCACAGAAATTGTTATAGGTGAGAAATTAGCAGGGAACACTTTGCCCTTAAAAATCTACTCTAGTAGATGAAATATCACCCAGTACAATCAAGTCTTTGCTTACAAAGCTATCCAGGATTTATATTAATACTATTTTTTTTTCTGAAGAAATGAGGAGCAATAACAAATAAATGCTTTCAGATAATCAAAGTAATCAAAGGTTGTTTTAAAAAATACGTACTCATTCTGTACATATCTTATGCCAATACAGAGAATCAAAGGGTAAAACATAGCACAAACCACCATAAAGACCAGTATGGTGTAAGGCAGAACACTCAAACATGGTTAAATCAAGACAGATTCATAAATCAATAACTATGATTTCAACATGTGACTTATTGCATGAAGGAATATTTACCTTTTTGTTAGAATGAATTCATAATGGTAAAATAAAATGGAATCACTTGTTTGGGTGAATATTTTAATTTTTCAGCTGGGGAAAGTGTTCTGCCAGGCTCTCTGGTAGGAGCCTTCCGAAAATTCAAGGGTACAAATTTCAGACACACACACGTTTGAAAATTCAAAACAATGTTCTTTATCCCAAAATGCAAAATAAACTAAGCACTCTTTTTGTATTGCAAAGAGCACTCGTCCCAAAACAACCGGGTACTCTGTACAATTTCACTTAAGCAGTCATTAAGTACTTAGCTAGCAGCTGTGAAGAAACTTCACACCCCTTCTTCTTCCAATGAAGTGAGACACACACACACACACGTTGCTCTGCTTTGTTTTCAAAGGCATGAAAAATCAACAAGCAAAGTCCAGAAACCAGCAACACAGGATTCCTGATGAGCTGCGATCAGATACTCTTCCACAACGGCCAAACCCACATGCTGCTATTTATAGCAGCAGCCCTAATTACTGGAGCCCCACCCAAACACAGGTGGCCACTCTTATCTCCTGTAATATGTCCTTACGTGGTCTCTTCTACGCATACTTCTCGCTTGCGTGGATCCAAAATGTCTTCATACAAATCAATGGAAGATAAGGGAGATTGACTGCCTGGGCTGTGTGCCAAGCCCCCCTCTGCCAAGTCACTCCCACCTTCTTCTTCATCTGAGGAAACTAAACTCTGAACTGACTCTGTCGGCAATAACACAGGCCTGTGACATGTTGAAGTTTCCCCTGCATCCACCTCCACATTCCCTGGGGCAGGAGCTGGGCCAGAGCCAACCACAACAGGAAAGATAACCACAAATGGTAAAACTTTTCTTCTCCACCACCATGCCCCTGAAATCAGAATTAGACATGTCTGTTCTAGTAGAGAAATACATTATTTCATTAATGTGATCATTATCAGATTTGGAAAAAGGATCCGAGCCCCAGATTCATAGATTCAAGTTGAGTTAAGGTTAAAAGAAATTGAAAGCATGATTAGGAATCATTTGTCAATCTGCAAAACTGGTTTTCTATAAAGCTAGACCTGGCTTAAGCTTTTTACATAACTTGGTTCTGATTTCTACAAGGAGCAGTCTGAAAGTGCCCTTTCTAAAAGGTTGTTATTTCTTGCAGAGATATACATGTCTGTATGTCACTCATGCCATCAGACTGGCAAAGTGAATCCAGATAGTCAAGTGTTCAGGAAATGAGGCCTCTCTTGGCCCTGATTCTGATTACAATTTATAGATAATTTATTACACTGATATGGTGCTAACAGTGTAACTCGCCACCACCATCTTGCCACGGTTATTTTGCTTTGGCCAACTAACTATACCATCTTGCTGCAGCCAACTCATCACAGGCCAATTTGCCATGGACAAGTTCTCTGCAGGAGAACTTGCCACAGGGCCATCCATGTGGTATAATTCAACGCAAAAATTTGTAATCTACCATTTTTTCTTCTACATTGACAAAAATTGAAATAAGGTTGAAGTAACAACAGCAGATAACATCTATTGCATTGAGTTATCTTGCATGGAATTGTCCAATGGCAATAGGCCATGATGAGTTGACCATGGCAAGATGCCACAGTAAGATGGCTACAGCAAAATGGCCGCAATTAATTGGTCACTGTGAATTGTCCCATTCTGGGTCATATTAGTCCCATTTGCAGTTACTGTAGCTGTTGTCAGCCTCTTGATAGTTTAGTCCATATCAGGAAACCAGCTAATAAAGAAGAGGGTGAAGGTTTGTTCTCCAGGTTTGTGGGTTGGTTCTGAATGTTTCATTATAAACAACAAAACACGGACATCCCCTAAACTCCACTGAAGATGTTACTTAGCCTAGGAATGAAAAGTTCAGAAAAAACCCTTTAAGGCTGGAGAATGAACCTTCACCACAATACACTGCCCCCACCCAAATTAATGAACAATTGATCGATGAATGTTTATAAATTCATGGGGTTTTACTGATTGTATAATGTTTTTATTCTTGTATGCTACCCTCACTCCATTGGAGGAGGATAGCTTATAAACATAGTCAATTCAATTCAATTCATCCTCCTCCTACAACCAAGCTACAGATATTTGCCACTATCATAAAGAAAACTAGGGAATCTTGCTAATCTGATTGAGTTTTTCCTCCCTTTCTTCTCATACACCAATGACTCAGGAAGCAGCAAGCCTACTTCTCCCTAATACTATCTACTTTCTTGGGCTCAAGGAAAGCTTTTTACCTGAGTGGAAACATAATAAACTAAATACTAATAATCTCAGTGTATCCTGCTATTCAATTGTGGCAAATTAATAAAGCAGGTTTTTGTGTTTTTTTAAAAAAAATCAACTTCTTAATCTTTCAATTTAAAGCAGGCTAAAAAAATAACCTACCACAAAGTTGGAGAAACTTTAAAAAAGCATCAGTAATATAAGTAGTATACTTCTTTAAGGGAAGCAACAAAATGGGTGTCCTTAGCCCTATGCTACTGAAGAAAGAGAAGAAGAAAGAGCAACTGAATCAATGGACATAAATAAAAAGTCACTTTGGATTGTGCTTGAAAAGGTAAGTAAAAAATGAAATGATCATCACTATCACTCCATTTGTGCTCGTCTTTGGAAGGGTTCCAAAAGGTAGAATGCTGCATCATTTTAAACTGCTGAATAATTTCTGAAAGGATGAAGGGAAAGCAAGGTAGTATTCACTTCTCAAGAGTTGTATTTGTATTAATAAGATTATATAATTTGACACATTTTGCTATTCTGTTATACTTCTAGAGCAGAAAAAAGTCTATGGTGCTTGGATTAAAAAAGATTAGTGGAAAAGAGGGCATAAATAAACTGATGCTGCAAATGGAAAGGTTATTTATTATTCCCATATTGAAGACGGGGTTTGAGGTTGTGTTTTATGTAAGGCCTGCAAGCCTAAGGTTGGGATTATAGCTGATCAAGAGGCTTAATAGATCATGTACTTAGACACTGTTCAACACTAACTCTCAAAAGAATATTGATTATCTGTCATTGTAATGCAAATTGCATTCAACGTTTAGGGATTCTAAAGACATCAATTAAGTTTTTTATGAGTTATAGCCTGTCCAAGATAATTATCATGTATACTTTAAAAACATTCCCATAATTTTCAGGAGACACTATATTATTCTTCTCCAGCTTGTTGCTCTCCAGATGTGCTTGACTTTAATTTTCATAATTCCTAGCCGGAATGGGCAGGTTTTGGGAACTGAAGTCAAATAAATCTGAGGACAGTGGTAGCCATTTTTATGGAACTGGAAAGACCACCCCAGTTTTAGTTTGTCTTATATCATCATCAACATATTCTCCATAGTGGGTGGAGCTAATACCCAAGAAGGGGATGACACCATCCATTTAGCCAATGAGCTGAAAGGATGCCAGTGTGTATGGTTGGGGGGCTCACGTCCAGTCGGTAGTAGCCCAGGGCAGGCGGACTCCAGCAGAGTTGAAATTCAACATCAACAGGCTGGAGCTACACACCGTCTAACTGGCACTCAGGCAGCTGCAACATCTGACATATTCTTGTCTTTATGGACAATGTGGTCACAAAGCAAGGGGGGAACAATATCCAGGTGCTTAATGCAGTGGCCAAAGCCCTGGGTCTTTGGGTGGAGCACAAGCCCCAGTTGCTAGTGGCAGACCACATCTCTGTCCACTGGCTAAGTTGGACAATGATCGATCTGGCAGAGTGGAGTCTTCACCCCTCCATCTTCAAGGCCTTAACAATTTGATTTGGCCTACCAGTGGCAGACCTCTTCTCCATCCAGAGAATGCCCAGCTACCCAGATTTTATACCAGGTGTAACACCCAGGATGCAGAGGGGATGGATGCTCCCTGCTGCAACTGACCGTCTGGCCTTTTATGTGCATTCACCCCACTGCCTCTCCTCCCCAAAGTCATTAGGAAAATCCTGGAGAAAAGTTAAGAACTGTTGGCCCCCCACTGGCCCAGGAAGGTATGGTTTGCGGACCTGAAATCTCTATCCATTTGCCCATCCTGGCAGATACCAAGGACAGAGTTTTTATTCAGTCAAGGATCATTGGTTCACCCAGACTCCTGGTGGTACCCACTGTCTGCCCAGCACTGAGCCATTTCTGAGTGTGTCATCATGACTCTCCAGGTATCTAGATGGCCGTCCACAGAGAGAATTTACTCTGCCACCTGGAAGGCCTTTTGTTCCTGGTGCTCCCAGGAGGGTTGCTCTCCCATAGATTTGAATATAGCTCCACTGTTAGAATTCTTGCAATAGTGTTTGAGTATGGGCCTCTCGGCCAACACTATCAAATGGCAGGTAGTGGCATTATCATCTGTGTTGTCCTGTGGCTCCCTGGAGTTCCACTTGCAGGGATGTTACTAACCCATGCCTACCTGTGGTTCACAGATATCCCACTTGGGATCTCGCTAAGGTGCTTACCTCTCTCATGGGGGCCCCTTACAAGCCTATGAGGTCTTCCACCCTTCATCTCCTTACTTGTAAGGTGACATTCCTGGTGGCAATAACTTCAGCCAGAAGGATTTCTGAGTTCACAGCCCTGTCAGTTTGGCAGGACTTCTGCATTTTCCATACTAATAGAGTGGTCCTCCAGTTGGACCTACATTTGTGACCAAGATTAATCCACAGGGTTCAGAAACTTGTACTACCTAATTTCTGCCCCAACCCCTCCCATGCCTTAGAGAGCTAGTGGCTCATCCTTGATATTTGTTGGGTCCTTAAAATTTATATTAAGTGCACGTTCTCACTGCGCAGGATGGAGGCCCCTCTTTGTCTCCTTTGAACCAAATTATCTGAGTCAGAAGGTGCCCCTTCCACTGTTCAGTGGTGGCTGCATAGCACCATTGCTAGAGCTTTCAACCTCCAGGCACTGCACAGGCCAGGACAGGGGACTCAACCTGCAGTACAATGGCAGAGGCAGCATGATCCACATAAGCACCCATCGAGGAGGTCTGCATGGTGGCCACTTGGGACTCACCAGCACCATTTATCCATCACTACAAAGTTGATGATTTTGCTTTGGTGGAGGCAATCTTTGGATGCTGTGTACTTCAAAGACTATATTCGCAGGCTGAGCTCATACCCAGACTTAGCCCTCCCAATGGACAGACAGCTTTGGTATGCCCCATTCTTGGATGTTAGCTCCACCCACTATGGAGAAGCAGTGTCGGTCTCACCTGATATGCCTTTTATCATAGGGTGGACCTAACATCCAATCCCACCCATGTCTGTCTGATCTATGGGCCAGGCAGACAAAATGTGATCCTTTTTTCTTATGTTGAACCTTGGGAAAATATACCCCAAGTCTGTCTATCGGTCTTTGCCAAACAGGGGTAAATCGAGGCAGAGTCGGAGATCTACAATTTGACAGACTCAGTCCTCATTGGCTTAATGGATGGTGTCATCACATCCTTGGATATTAGCTCCACTCTATGAGAAGATGCGTATCAGGTAAAAAACAACAGCCCATCTATAAAAAACAAAATAAGGAATTCCAAAATTAAATTAAAAATAGCAAGCATCTAATAGACTTACTGTGCTTTTCAGTCGATAAGACACATTCCCAACCCTATCCCCACCTGGAAGTGGATGGAAATGTCTATGTACAGTATCTTATGAAATGAATATTGCATCACAGACCATGAAGTGTATTACCTTAAGGGTCTCCAACAGTGGACCTGTGCAGTGAATGGCTACCAAAATTTTTACTACCACACTGTGGGTATGGCTTATGCATTTTCTTTCAAAATCTTTCAGTGCCAATTGGGTGCTCTGGGTTGGAGCTCAATTTTTGCTAACCCACTGAGTTAAAATCCCCTCCCCCAGGCCAGGCAGTAGCCCACCCCAAGACCTGTGCCTTCCTTTGGTTAATAGCAGCCAGACTGCGGTGGTGGGGACTTTTACAGTGCTGGCCCCCACCCCTTCTGTCTTTGCATTGCCCACCTCTTCTGTCTCTTTTCCGCAGTGCAAGAGTTAATAGGCAGAGTTTGAACATGAGAGGACACCTATCTTTCAGGCTCCGTCTGATTTTTTTTCTTGTTTTCTTTCTCTAAACCTAGTTATGTTCAGGTGCATCTTATGGAATAAAAAATATGGTGTGTAAAATTTATTATTACTTGGATTTGTATGCCGCCCCTCTCCGAAGACTGGTCATACTATGTTTGAAGAGGTAGTTTGCAACATATAAACAATGTGCTTTCATTGTCAAGGAACAGTACTAATGTGGTTTGTCTCACTGAAATATCTTAATTGGTTTGAATCTTATCTGACATTTCCACTAACAGGAACTGGTGGCTTACTGCTTATACAGAAGAATGTCTTTGAAATGACATGAAGTGAAATGGTGGGTCATGTTGCTTCATAAGGACACCTCACAAAGTTGCTTCATGTCAACTTTTGTCATGGGGAAGCTTTCTGAAATTTTATATAGCTGTATCTTGTCCAAATACCTTGTCCAAAATGGGGTTACTGGTGTACAGCTCTAAGTGATCCAATAAGATTTTGCACAATGATAGATTTTTAAAAAGAATCATTTCACTTTTGCAACCTTCTTTGAAAAGAGGGATTCTTCCTAACCTTTACACAGCTTCCTTATCACTTCAGAGGCAAAGCTGAATGAAATCATTTCTCACATTCAGCTTCTAGTCATCAAGCAAAATAGGCATATCTGGAAAAATCAATGTACCTGCCAACTGCTCAATGTGAAATATGAACTGCATTTAATTATGTGTATAATGTGTAGCAGTTTCCCCAACATGGTGCCCTCTAGGTGCGCAACCTTGGAATTCTGAGTAATATCAGTTCATTCAGGTGGCAGTGCAAATGTTATTTTATAGATTTATAACTAATGTAAAAATCAGTAACTATCCATCTACCAGAGATTAAGTCTTTTGTAATTTGATTTCTTTTGCTTTTGTGTGTAAGACTAGAGTGCAACTTAACAGGGTGTAACTATTGCTGAAGTTTAACTATCAAGTTTAATCTACTTCCACCAAGAGTTAGTGAGTTAGTAATACAAACAGAAATAAATTAAGAATGTTGTCATTTCATCTGATGGGGGAACTGTCTGATCACTTCTGAAATCTAAATGGTAGAGACATTTACATAAGGATGATTCAGCAAAGTAGTGCTTATGTTTTTGTTTTGTTCATTCATGTTCTGATTCTTATATAACTATACTAAGATTAAAGATGCAGTATACATAGTTTATGAATGTTCTGTCTGGGTTCCCCCAGATGTCAACACCAACTAAAAAGAGTATCCAGACACGCTGGTAAAAAGCAAAGTCATTTTATATCTTTGAAAACAAACACAGATAACAAAAACTGTTCTTACAAACTGGAATGCTATGAAGCTTCACAGAAGAGTCACGATGGCCAGACAATACAACAGGCTTCTTGCTGGCACACACACCACTGTAGATAATAAAACCCACGCCTCCCCCAAGTTTTCAGCCTTCGAGGCCACAAGCCAGAATCAGAGACGCCAAGGATCGAAGCAAGGTCACAGGACTCCCAAAAGATAACTCTCCACAATACAGGAAGGGCGGGCCTGCCTTTTCAACCTTTCTGAGGAGAACCACACCCAAACCCAGCTGTTGCCTATTAGGGATGGAAATACCTGGCTAATTGTCCCCTTCGTTGTGCTGCCCTTCTCTGCCTCATATCTATGATGGCTACTCGCTGGGGAGAGCTCCCCCCCGGGGGTCTCAGGCTGTTCTCCCTCCTCCTCGTCCTGACATTCCTCTTCCCCGTCTGCCTGGTCCTCCTCCTCCTCCTGTTCCTCATCCTCCCCCTCTGAGCATGGAGCCGGCAGAGTTCCAGCCGTTCCCTGAGGAGCCTCAGGCTAAATCACAACAATAAATATCTTGATTTATTTTAGTTTATTTTTCTGTACATTTCAGTGTTATGATTCTGGGCATCTAATAATGTGCATCCGAAACCCACAAACCTCACACAAGCATCTCAAGGGCTCTACTTCTCTCCTGACTCACTGGGAGTCAGGACAGAAGTAGAGCCCTTGAGATACTTGTGTGATGTTTGTGGTGGGTTTCGGATGCCCATTATTAGATGCCCAGAATCATAACACTCTGCTTGGCTCCAGTAACATAACCAAGTCTTTGAGCTCTTATGAAAGACCAACAGGATTGGAGCCAATCTGATATCTGAGAGGAGAAGACGCCATGACAGAAAAAACTCTTTTTGTGGGTCCCACCAGATAGCATTTTTAGTAGATCTCCTGCCAGATCTAATTGGATAAGTACATTCAGCCCCAAATCATGAAAAGCTTTGTAGTTAACTACCAGCCTGTTCTTCTCCACCTGGACACTCATATCCTTGAAACACTGCGACAGGATAAAGATTTAAAGCTGGGTATTACCACCTTATTCCCAAGTGAAAATTTTGGATTATCTAACCAAATATAATATAGCATTCAATGATGTTTAACAGCTCCTAGATTATTCACAGTGCAACTAAAATCAAGCAAGGTGAATTTGTTATCCAGCCCAGATTTGGGGCGTCTTTGCAATAAGATGAACCTCATTAGTAGGTGACCAGCATTATTTTAAACTGGATTTTCTGTTATATTAAAAGCTATTGCAAGGCTGATTTGAAAGCTGTGCACCACTGTATTTGTACAGTTAAAACTAAGTTTGAGCTGAAGCAATAAAAGGCACTGTTGAAGGCCTAGCTACAGTATGTGGAATCACAGGAATAATGAAACTAATTTAGGTTCAAAGTTACTGCTGAAATTCAGTTATCATGGCATTATTGTCTGCATTTCTTCCTGCCATCAAAACATTCAAAGATACTTTTATAAGAACAACAAAGAACCAGTCAATTGATACCATTACACTTCATGCAAATGCAAAATGCAAGCTTGTTTAGCACAGCCCATACAATCTAGCATTTACTCATTAGCTGAACTATTGAAATTCCAACTTGGCAAATCCCACTTCTAACAACTTACATGTACTTGTTTAATGCAAACATTTAGATTTCTTTGTGTGTATGTTTTTCAAGTTTTGCAATCTTTTCCAATTGAAAGAATGCAATCTGCATTTTGATTCAAGGGTGTTTGTAACCTGCTTTAAAAATTGCCTTTGTTAAAAAAAAAAAGAATGCAAAACCATATAGGACTTAGGAATGTTTACAGGTAGAAAGTGCTTGATTTGATACTTCAGATAAATATATAGATTCAAGAATGGAAAGGGTATTTATTTTGACCAAGCATGCCATAGAAAGCCAATTGGTTGGAAGTAAAATAATAGTCTACAGTGAAGAAAAAAAATAAACATACATTAGGATGATTAAAGACATGGTAGAAAATCATGTTGGTGTAGAAATAGAACATTCAGCACTTGTGCAAAAGGTCCAAAGATATTTTAGAAGGTTTCAATGCATACAGATGCTATATTTCTATAACCAGTTATTTATATAGAACATGAGAAAGAATGTGAGCAAAAATGTAATTAACTTTGAGAAAGCATGAAGATAACTTAACATACCTTATATTCATATTCTAGTTCTTAATGTATATGAAATGCAAAACAGAAGAAATGCTTATTTGATCAACTTCTTTCATGACAGTTGTGAACGAAGTTTTATTTGGTTAATTCCCAAGAGAGGTTTTTTTTACTGTTTTTAATGCCAGATACTTATTTAACAGAAATAAATCTGACCCTATGAAAATGCATCACTGCAACATTAAACTGCACATTGAAAGTATGAAATTTCAGTCCTTAACAGACATGTTTGGAAGTAAGTCTCCCTAAACTCAATACTACAGCTGCATAAAGTTTTAATAGTTTGGATTATCAACTAAATTTAAGATAGCAGTATAATTATTGTGTTTGAAAATTGTGTTTTAACACCTGTGTTAAAGTAGAATTACTTGTTTATTTAATTATTTATGAAATATACTAAAAATTAAAAAAACCCACAAAAAACCCAAAACACAGGTGCATTAAATGAAACCACAATCACAACCCTCCTCTTACAGCGTGTTTCAACTTTGATGAACAGACTGCTCCTCCAAAGTCTGTAAAGTTGTTGAGAGAGTCCCCAAGGAGAGCAATTATTGTTAATTATTATCAGGAGTATTTTCAGGCAAGGTCAAAAAGTCAAGATGGCAGCCACAACAGTGTGATCAAAGTACGCCTAGTAAGCATGCGTAAGATTGGCTCCTTAGTCACATCCTAGAAAGTTGAAACAAATGATATTAAGTTTGAAGTTTGTTCTGTGTTAATATGGGTCACGATGGTAGTTATTTTATAAGCACATAGATATGATATACGTATGAGTAGATGTAATTAGGGAAAACTGCTTTGTAACCTTATTGACCTTTTGTTGCCAAATACTATAACGTCCACTCTTCCACCATGATGTGAGAACAAGTTGATTTCTGTAATGTTCAGCTATAAAATAATATGAAGTAAAAGTTTTTTAAAAATCAAGCAATTAATATGCTTTGGCAAATTTAAATTTATAAAGGAGTTAGCAACTTTTTTATTTACAGCAAGGTAAATACATACAACATCAGGATACTTGAGCTACCGCAGATATTACTAAACCCTGATTCCAAGGTATGCTTCCTAAGGATGTTAGAATTGAAACTGTACATCATCCAATGTGTGATAGTTGTCTTGCTCCTTTCAAAACTGTTTAGCAGGAAGAATGGAAAAATAACTGATAATTCAGTAGTCCAACAAAAACACTGTCTTTCTCAGCTAGGCATTATTTTTATGAGTATAAACTCCACACTATTAAATGCTGTAAATGTAATTTGAAGTGTCTAGTTTCTCAACACAATAGGTGTCTGTAGCTGCAATATTGGAAGAGTTCTTCAGTCTATCTATAGAAGAGTGAACAAACACTCTTTTAAAAAGCTGAATCAAATTAATCTTGCTCTAAAGGTATCTAGACTTTAAAAAAGAAAAGTTTTGTAACATTTTGAGGTCTAACATTTACTAAGGAAGAATTTATCCATTTGTTAGGATATTTCGTGTATTAAAAAGCTTGCATGATATGTAACAACTTTCCTAAGCATATTTGTTCAAAAATAGATCCACTGGTTCTCTAGAAGTAACTTTGTAGTAAATATATTTAGGGGGTACAACTTTATCTTTAGGAAATATTTATGCTTATGAAGGGTATTTAGATGGCAAATAACCATTGCAGCTAATTAAACACAGAAATAAATCTTACAAACCTATTCCATTTCTGTTTGTTAAAACATGTGTGGAGACAACGTTTTCAGGCTCCATGTCAATTCTAAGCCATTCACAGCTTTTTAAAATAACTGCAATTAGCAAACCTGTTGCACATTTCAGATTATTTGAAATAAACAAAAGTTGACCGTCCAAGTGTCCAGATGTGACCGATATGTGCCAAAAAAGAGATAATGGTGGCCATAGTCATAAAATCAAAACCTTGCCCCTTTTCATGACACACGTTAAAGAATACACTTTGATCATAAATTTCATTTTTATGCCCGTTCTGTGGCTGCTGCTGCTGCATAGACCAATACTTCCTAGGGTTCTGCAGGTAGAGATATCAAAGGAACTATGTTTTAAGTCATGAATGATTAAAGTCAACAGTAGTGAGGATGATTAATGGAATATGCCCATATAGGATAAGCATGGGTTTCTGTGGTTATATAGGAAGTCTAAACAATAGGATTAACATTGTCAGTATTACTGGAGAAAGATCAACTAACTAGAATTATAGAAATCAGTCTTTTGGGCAGAATTTCTAACTCAATAGTCTGGATTTTCATTTGTAACTAAAAGTAAATAATGTTCTTCAAAATTAAATCTTTTAATGATAGTTTCTGATTCTCTTGAAAAATATAAATAATATTTTCATCCAGACTAAATTAAGGGTTCGACCTGCACAACATTTAATTGTTGTTAGTACCAATGAATTAGGGTAGGATTAGTGTGATATACTGGCTAAAAACACTGTGGTTTTCATGCATCCCTGTCTCTGAAATACCCAATATGGAATACCTATGGGTGTCAGTTTGAAGACTGGAATAACTAGGGATAATAGGGAGTGGAAACCAAGAAGTACCAATTAATATTTTGACAAAATGATGCTGTATCAATCTTCTCTCACAGTTATTTTTGCAAATAACCAAAGGAGCTATTTTGAAAGAGGATGTGTGACATATTCTATTGGAGGTATATTAAGCTGTATATTTAACTGTCTTTCAAATTGTGGAAATAGCTTACTTGCTCAAATGAACATAACACTGTTAATTAATATGGTCTTCATATGCACAATATATATGCACGCCTCTCCTATTTTGCTCTCTGAATATGCTACTTTTAATCTTTTACATTATTTAGGAGCAACTTCTTTATCATTGGTAGAAAATAAATGATATAATATACAATCTAGTTTTTAATTCATATCAGATTAGTTTCTCCAGCCTAGTGGCCTCTACAATATTACTGCATTTCCCAAAATGTTACTTTACATACCAAATGGATGTTGGTTTTGCCCCATTAAAGTAAATGCAAAGTTCATGTAGTTAAATATTTATGGTAAACATCTGAGTTTTGGACAGCTTGCAAAGATTATTATTATAATTATTAGCATTATGTTATTTTTTTTACTTATACAATAATCAGATACTGCTTGCTCAGAGACAATTAAGAGAATAAGATCAGCCAAGACGGATCAATTATTAAAAGTAGATAGGCAGCTGGATAAATTCTCACTCTAAAACCCATAGTCTATCTTGCAACTCCTTTTAACACAGTGAAGGGGGAATCTTAATCTTTTGTTTGTTTTTTAAAAATAACTTCCAGCATTACTTCTCAAAAGTGAACTCAGGGCAGCTGATTTCTCAAGGTTTAAAAACAACCGTTATAAGTAAATAAGGTCTGTTTAGTTACTTTCCATATCATGTTTGATAGAAAAATTATTGATATAAAATTATTAATACACTTGAATATTAGCACTATTTTATAAATGTCAGATGGAGACTAATAGGTCTCTCTTTTCTCCTTAATATCAGTATTTCAAAGCATGCTTTTTGTAAGAAGTTATACTGATGAGATTCTCTCGGGGTGGGTTCCTTCTGGTTTAGACTGGATTGGTGGTGATGTCACGATGGTGTCATGGATTCAGTTTGGTTGATGCCGGTCCGGGGCACCAAATTTTTTATTGTTTGGACATTTTTGCCTCTGTTGCTGCTTGAAAAAGGGCCCTCCTACCCACTCCCCCGGGTTTATACTTACCTTTATTCCTTCACTCGAAGCACAGCTGATCAGTTCCTCAGCTGTGTTTTGGTGTGATTATAGCTCCTGTGCATGCGTGGAAGCAGAATCGCATGAGGGGGCACGCACGCGAAATGTTGCAATACGAACGAGTGGTGAAGGTAAGTGGAACCTCTCCCCCCCCCCCCCCGATTCACGTCATTAAAATGTTTCAGGAGCTACATCCACTTTGTTTTTTTTTACTTTATAGACATGGCAATACCCAAAATGATATTCCCTTTAATTAAAATTAGTTGATTTTAAATTAAAGTGGATGTGTTTTTTAAAAAAATGCAAATGCATTTTTCACGTATGTGAAATCAGAAATAGAAACTGATTTGACAACTTTTATATTATATTAAGGCTTCTTTTTATGATCAGCCTGGTGAAGCTTACTAAAAGAGACACTTCTTTTCACGTCCCACTCTTGGCACCTCGGGGTTCTCTTTTAGCCATATCAGCCTAATGGAATTAAGGCTGACATGTTTCAAGTCCATTCCTTTGTAAAAAAAAAAAAGAATGCAAAACAAAATCTTAGATTTCTTCTTTTTTAAAAAAACCAAATACTAACAACAACAACAACTACTACCTCCTTGAGCCATCGGTGACTTAAAATTTTCTCTCCATCCTTTTGCACATAAAGACCATTTTAAAAAAGGGAGCACAACAGAATAAATCAACTCAGCTCTAAAATCTATTGCAGCACATTAAATGGTGGAGCCTCGCTGAACGGGAGTGTGACCCTGTGGCTTCTTGCAGTTTGAAGCTAATTGCTTTGGTCAGGATGGGAACGTCTGGAGGTCCACTGCAGTGTCCCACCAGCAAGGCTTCAGTAACTGAGCTGGCTGGCAGAGCATGAGCCCACTTTGTGGCGACACAGCAGGCTTAGACACCACCTATTCTGCTTTCGAAACTGTCATGCATAACAACTTTATTGTGCTAAATTGAACTTGAAAGCAACCAAAGGCTATGAGAAGGCTATGAGAAAAGCATGCTGTCAGTGCTGGCAAAGGCTGACCTGGAGAGTGGGCTCAGAGACAGGAGAATAAAAGATCAGGGCCCATGAACACAGCATATTGTTTCATTTTAAAGCATGATTCCCATACCCAAGAAAGTAGTAAATGTGATGTAAATTTATTTAAATAGATTCCACTACTAAAAAGTTTGCCAGCCGCTCTTATCCAACTTTCCCAGCTTCCTGATTCGTTACATACAGTGGGAATATAATGACATATAGCCATCATTGTAACAGCTTCTTTGCAAAGGCACAATGATGATTAATAGCTAGCAGCAAATTTTCACATGGGCTCTAAAGCACTATAGTACTAAGCAGCTAAACACTCCCAAATCCCCCTTTTCTGTTTTTCTGAAAAGTCCTCTACTTGTACCTTGCAGTTATGAACAAAGCCTATCTTAATTCCAATCAGCTTTTCGCCATTCAAAGAGATCTTCTCTTTTTCATAATTGATTCATGTGCATTTTTAGTCCTTCAACACGCCTGAGCTATTTTTCTCCTTTTCTGTGTACTTTTCAGCTAAGCAGAATCATTTAAGCCATAATTTGTTTTTTTAAAGTCATGAATAGATTTTTCAATTAGTTCAAGTTTAGGGGTTTTTTTTTTAAGTTGGGTAATGCAAAACTGAAGAAAATAACTCTACTTCCTGAGGTCTTTGAAATGGGTTGCCTTCAGGGTCTGAGATAGGAGCTCACACTAAAATTCTTACAAAGATAAGTCAAGGATTTGAAAGCAACAATAATACTAGTTCTGCTTAGTATACTGGTTCTTATTCCCAGGAAAGGCTTAGCTGAAAAGGAAGAATAGAGACCTTCTTTATTTTTCTAACACTTTGGGAAATTTTAGCTTAATAGACAAAACAAATTTGAAGGTATTTTAGGTTTGTGTGTTTTTTTATACCTTTAAAAATAGAACAAGGCTGCCCTATTATTTAAGAATTACTTGATTTTCTACAGCTAGCCTGTTTACATAGAAATTGTGTGTCACACAGTACAACCAAAGTCCACATTTTGTGTTCAGATTTAGATGCTTTTCATATTTGTAATAATTCTGCTTGCGGAACAATTTTGTTGTTATAGCTACATGAGAAATGCAATCTTTTCTGAGTTGTGTTTTCAACCCATTCACCATTAACAAAAACATTGTGGCTAATATAGGTGGAGGATTATTGTTGC
Organism: Erythrolamprus reginae; assembly: GCF_031021105.1. Lineage (NCBI taxonomy): Eukaryota > Metazoa > Chordata > Lepidosauria > Squamata > Dipsadidae > Erythrolamprus > Erythrolamprus reginae. Next base: position 308,458,513 of record NC_091951.1, read on the forward strand.
CTAAGTTTTGTCATATATTCTTAATACTAAAATGCAACTAAATTTAGGTATACTATATTTTAGATTCTTTTTTACATCTATGTTGAGCAGCACTATACATATACTGTCAATTAATTTAAGAGTCATTTTTTAAATAGATTATTGCATGATATGCTGTTGAGTCAACAGAAAAGTTAAAATCAGTATATGTTTAGGTGTAAGGTTATTATCCTAACCGCAGTGATTTAATCATGAGTTATTTTTGAATAATTGCGAATTACTTCAGAGAAAATGATGTTAAATTGTGCAAATTTATTTGAATCTGAATCATTATATTACATTGTTTTAATATCATTAAGAAGCTGATCAATGAAACAGAAATACTCAATGTTTTTTTATATAGCTATAACTGAGAATGCAAACCTCAAATCAAATCTTTATTATCGCCATAGATTAGTAGGCAGTACATTCCCCATTCAGTCCCCAACTTTGACTTATTTCAATGTCTCTTATGACTCAACCATTTCTAAGTGCTTTTTCTTTAAAAAAAATGGACTGAATTGCAGTGCCATTTTTTAATTTTCCAATTTAGGTTATTTGTCCTGTTTTTAAAGCCCTGAAATTTTTCGGATCTAACTATCTGAAGATAAGACCTTTTATCATACAGCCAATTTGTGGTCTCAGATCTTTCTATGAGTTCCTATTTTGCATTTTTATCTTTCAAGGATGCTAAGAATAACCAGCTGAATTCTTGAATGAGTTTGGATTCTGGAATGGCATCTTCAAATAGGTAAACCTGGACATTATGAGATTCTGATAGCACATTAATACTTTTGTAGTTGACATTTTAGACGACTATGTTGCATCAATCCATTGTCTGTCCTTTTATTTATTTTTGCATGGCATAGTGTATATGTATTGTGTGTAAATATGTATTCATATTTAGTTAAAGCAATTATATATATATGTGTGTGTGTGTGTGTGTGTGTGTGTTTTCGTAGATTTTCACGGGTACAGGTATGACGGTCTTGGTATATTCGGGTTTCTTCCCGTGTAGGATTTAGAAATTTTTGCCGACGTTTCGATGAGGTCCCACTTGTCATCTTCAGGCTGGTGTTTCTGTCCTTGTTCTAGGGCGAACACAGCGAGACCTGAGCTGCCTTCCTTCTATACATACTGGTGGCTGGGTGTGGTTTGATGGCTCAGCAATTGCCTGCTGTGTAGAAATTTCCTGGTGAGTCAGTGGGGTAACACCTGGGGTCGTTGATGTAACTGAGGTATGCTGATTAGTTAATAGTTGTGGATTAGGCGTGATATCCTGAGTAGTTGGAGCTTGCAGGCTACTTGATTGTTTTGCAATGAAACCAGACTCAAAACACACATTGCAAAACAATCAAGTAGCCTGCAAGCTCCAACTACTCAGGATATCACGCCTAATCCACAACCATTAACTAATCAGCATATCTCAGTTACATCAACGACCCCAGGTGTTACCCCACTGACTCACCAGGAAGTTTCTACACAGCAGGCAATTGCTGAGCCATCAAACCACACCCAGCCACCAGTATTTATAGAAGGAAGGCAGCTCAGGTCTTGCTGTGTTCGCCCTAGAACAAGGACAGAAATACCAGCCTGAAGATGACGAGTGGGACCTCGTCGAAGCGTCGCCAAAAATTTCTAAATCCTACACGGGAAGAAACCCGAATATACCAAGACCGTCATATATATATGTGTGTGTGTGTGTGTATATATATATATATATATATACACACACACCCACTAAAACCCTCATTGTGTATTGGACGAAATAAATAAATAAAAATAAAAATATATAATAGTGCATACCACAATGAAACCACTGGATACAGAACTCTTGCAAATTTAAAGAAGGAACTTCATCTTCTTCCTCATCCATCTCAAGGATATGACAGTCAAAAGTATCAGAAAACTACAACAAAAATAAAAATAGTTGCACACATTGAAGATATGTAATTTTAAATTGAGTTTAAGAAAAAAGTGCTTTACAATGAGAGATTGTGTCTGAATAGCAATTCTTTTAGAGAAGCTTCTTTTAAAGTAGCACTTAACCGTATCACCCAAATTATTTTAATACGGTTCCTTCTGATTAATACTAGTGATGAAAGGAAATAAGCCTAGGGAATATATGTCATGTAATATAAATGCTCAAAGAAAGCAAAACTAGCTTTTTAGCTGCAACCACAATTGTGTCATGACATTTGCTTCACTGGGAGACACTGTATTTGTAGACAGCTTTCTCAAGTTTATTTTATCTCTAGTCTATCATTTTTGTTTCATTTAAATTGCTCAGAATATAAGAATTGCATTTTCTTATACATTGTAGAATATATATTACATTAGTCATTAAATACAAAATACTATCACACCCACAGAAACAAAATTCTGAAACTGCATATAAATGAGTGTAAAATGTTCATTGGTATGAATCCAAAATTTCTCAGACAAAGTAACAAACCTAAATTATGTCCCAGGGTATCATATTTTGCATTCAGAGCTCTGATATCATTCCACAGGATGTAAAATCTTATACAGCTGAAGAAGTCCCCAATGAATGCACACTGAAAAGACCAATGAAGGTAGTTGGCTACAGGAAATGCGTAGCAAAGCATACATTCTTCATATTTTTCTCATTCACTGGAGAGTGAGTATGTCAATAACTGATATAAGTGAGTGAGAGTGAGTATGTCAATAACTGGAGAGTGAGTATGTCAATAACTGATATAAGGGACTCACAAACTTAAGCCACATTCTCTTACATGGATAACGTAATAATTGATAAATGCATTACTACATTTTTCTTGAAAGAAAATAAAACTTAATAGTTACTTCATTGCTGAATAGAATATGCCCTTAAAATAATAATAATAAATTTATTGTCATTGTCAAAACAACGAATTGTCATTGGCAACGAAAGTCGTGTGACACCCAGAGACCAGTCCCACCATACATAAAATTTAAAAATAGAATAAAAAATAGAATAAAATGTCCCACCCACTACAAATTCCCCACCCTGAACCACTCAACCATCTACATGACAAACCGAGTAATATTGTCCAACAGTTCACTGATGGTGACCCTTTAGTTCGTTGTTAAGTGCGAGTATAGCTCTGGGATAAAAACTATTCAGGAAATAGCGCCGGTCGACTTACCGGCCGGCAGCATTTGCCGGAGGGACCGGGCAGACACTGGACTCCCTCATGGCGGCCGCCATCTTGTTTTCGGCCGAAATCTCGCGAGAAGAGATTTCGGCCGAAAATCAGGCCTACGAGGCCTGACGTTGCTGCCGGTCAGGGGCGGGGCTTGCAGGCCCTGGGCCAAGCCTTTTCGCTGGGACCGGCAGCTGGAGCAGACACCCGCCCGCCCTCCACTATTTTGCAGTGTGCTACTATTGGGTCGCCCCTAGGGGGGCCGAATGGGAATTTTTTGCGGCTTCGCCATTAGGCATAGCCGTTTTTTCGCCCATTCCACACTGGGGGAGTTGGATGTGCGGCTAGGGGGTGCTTGCATTTAATAGGTTGATTGGCTTACCTTTGGTCATTTGGGTAGGCAGGTTAGGGGCGGAAATCTGGGTGGTGGTTAGCAACTGCGCGTTCTCCCTTGGGCATCTTTGGGGATGATTGACAGGTTCTCTCCAAGCTCATGGTGGGGTGCTACCTGAGCAGTTGGGGGGAACCTGTCTTTGGGTCCCGCACATTGAAGTCCCCGGTAGGGGTGCGCCGGTGGGACCCCCCTCATGCGAGTGCATGGCAGGGTCTCAGGTGAGGGAGAGGTCCCTCACCTGGACTAGCATCGAGCTACGCCCATAGTTGCCCAGGAATGTTGATTGCTACGTCATTTCCGCCCCGGAAGTATTTGTTTGACCCTGCAGGTCCACTGTTTGGGTCATAGTTAAGCATGTTGATTTTATGCTAATTTATGCTAATTTATGCTAATTTAAGTAAATAAATTATGCAAATTATTATTAATAAAAATTACCCAAGTTTAAATCCAGCTCTTGTGTCCGTGTCGTTACTCCGTCTCTTCGGCAAAGTGTGGTCCAAGTTCTAGTTGTTCTGTATCTTCTGCCAGAAGGCAACAGTTCAAAGAGATTGTAAGCAGGATGAGAAGAGTATTTGCACATTGGCCTTCAGTTTTGATAATATAAGTTATTCACTAAAACTTACATGAAGGTTAAAAGAATGTAGCCCTTCCCAATCTAATATCCTTCAGACATATTAGCATGCCAACTCGATGAATTCACAATTAGCACTATGTATACATACTTCCTCAGTCTAGTCTTCCTCACAGGGACCAAGCTGGATGAGAAAAATATATAACCTCAAAATATTAGTAAGGTATTTCTTATAGTGAAGGATTCACATAAAAAATATCCAAATGAAATAAGAAAATGTGTACAGCTGTAAAAAAACATGTTGCTTATTATATATGTGAAGACAATGCTTAACACTGGGGTAATGCTTAACAATCATGTGAAAGTTGTGTATTGGAAGATAATGAATGGAACATCTGTAAATACTTAAGTAGGATTATTATTAGTATATTTTTAGCCTGAGTTTATTATTTGATAAGTAACTCAAGGTGGAGAATATACATAATACTCTATTTCCCCCATAACAATAACCCTGCAAGGTGGATTGGCTGAGAGAGAATATTTAGCATAAGGTTACCTAGCCAGCTTCCATGACTAAGGTAAGAGTAGTTGGAAAGGCTTTATGCAACTTAAAACCATCCTTATCTATTGGACCTGAGGGACTATGTGCATACTTCTTTAAAAAAACCTCTCCTCATCCATAGCTGAACCTCTAAGCATAATTTTTGAAAAATCCTTCAGGGCTAGCATTTTACCCAACTTATGGTCACGGGCTACTGTCATCCCTGTCTTCAAAAAGGGAGATCCAAGCAACATTGAAAATTACAGACCAATCTCTTTATGTTGCATCACCTACAAAGTCATGGAATCAATCATAAACCAATTCATTACCTTCCACTTAGAAACCAACAACCTACTCTATAACAAACAATTTAGTTTCAGAAAAAAAAGAGATCCTGTTAGCTGCAACTCCTACACTGCAAAAACATATGGTCTACACATCTCGATCAGGGTAAAACAGTAGACACAATTTACATAGACTTCTGTAAAGCCTTTGACTCAGTAGTACACAACAAACTTCTTCTGAATCTCAAATCCTATGGAATCTCATGTCCCCTTCATGATTGGATAACTGCATTCTTGTCAAACAGACAAGTAGTTAAAATAGTGAGTGGCCTATCAAATCCTGTACCTGTTCCTCAAGGCAGGTTCTAGGACCAACACTATCCATACTTTATATAAATTATGTCTGTGATCATATACAAGCAACTGTGATCATATTGCAAGCAATCTTGCTTACAATGTTAAATTATTTAATACCACAACAATACTGCTACCCTTCAAAAAGACCTTGATGTTATATCAGAATGTTCAAACAACTGGAAACTTCAAATCTCAACCAATAAATGCTGTGTCTTACACATTGGCAAAAAGAATCAGAACACAAAGTACAAACATGGAGGACACAACCTTATAGATGACCCTGACTCTGTCAAGGACCTTAGACTACTGATATCTAATGACCTAAGTTACAGAACCCATTGTAACATCATTGCCAGGAAGGACTAAGAGTTATATATCTAATCCTGTGTAGCTTCTTCTCTGGCAATATTAATCTACTAACTAGAGCATACATCTGCTAGACCAATTCTTGAACACAGCTCATCTGCTGGAATCCACACTGCATCAATACAATCAAGAGAGTCCAAAAATATTTCACAAGAGAGTCCAAAAATATTTCACAAGAAGAGTTGTCCACTCCTTTGCTCGCTACAGTTCGGAGACTACAGTTGGTGCAAACTATGGCCGTGTGAGCAATTATGGGCCTTCCTAGGCATACACACATCTCGCCATCACTCCACAAGTTGCATTGGTTGCCAATTGGTCTCTGGACACAATTTAAAGTGTTGGTCACAAACTATAAAGCCCCATATAGCTTAGGGCCAGATTACGTATGGGATCATCTTCTGCCTCATGTATCCCACCAGTTGGTTAGGTTCCACAGAGTTGGCCTTCTCCAGGTCCTATCAGCTAAGCAATGCTGGCTGGCAGGGCGTAGGGGAAGAGCCTTCTCTGTGGCTGCCCTGACCTCCTGGAACCAGTAATGTTTAATTTAGTGGTGTTTAATTTTTTTTATTGACGATTGTTAAGTCTGGGGTGTTGTGTGGCGGGTAATTATCTATTTGAATTCAAATTAAAATTCCACACTTTTTTAGCTTCTTCATTTTCTATTACTTTGTCTATTTTGTAGTCTAACTGGTTCTTGCTTGGAGGCAAATTGTACTTTTTGCAGATATTCCTGTACAGCATAGTTGATACTTTTTCATGCAGTTGTTTGCAATCAATCTGTGCAATGCTCTTGCACCAGCTGTGTAGGTGGTCCACTGTTATTATTAAATCTTATTAAATCTTCTATCTATACATTAACTTTATAAGTACATTCAATCTTCTAAGAGTTCTAGATGGCGTGGAAATTGGTCCCCCCTACTGTGGAAAATGTAAAGGAATAGTGATGAAGGGATGGACTAGCATGGTTCAATGTTGAATATGATTTGGTGATGCTGTAACCTGTATAAAGCTTGGTGGCCCCTTGTTAAAAGGTCACACCAGAAGGTGTCACCAAAGTTCATACCAAAATTAGACCTTGGTTTGCCATAAAAAATTAAAAACATATATATGCATTTTAATTATTTGATAATGAGAGTAATAGGAGCTGGCCATAGGGTACTCTAAGGGGGTGATTAAATTGTTCAATTGTTATTTTATTTTAATATTTTCTTGAGTCTATGATTTTTTAAAAAAATATTACTATTGAGTTTTATTCCCATAATGAGCCTTCAACAATTGTTTGTGGCCATACAAATCTTTGAAATAAAAGAAAAGAAAGGTATTTAAAGTGAAAAATACGAATTATTTTCAAGTGAATTATTGTGAGACAGGCAGCATATAAATTTAATAAATAAATAATAAATTATTGGAGTATTGCTTTTTTAGGGAAGAAGGCTCTAAAGCTATATAATGAATGTACATTCATTAGCTATTACAGCTATTAGCTATAATCTATTCAAGAATGGATACATGACCTATCTATCTCATACATACTCACATATATGTATAAATCCATAAATATATGCTCTTTCAGGAAACATATTTGAAGAACTGTTCCCTAATAGATTTTATGTGAATAGGTAGATATCAACAGCCAACTGGGAATATATGCTATCAATAATCTATTCATATATATATATATTCTTATGCATACAAAGGAGGTGATCCTAAAACTCCTCTTGTGGGAATATTAGTCCCCCCAAAAAATTATGAAGACATGTGGGGAAAGTAACTGTTAATGTCAAACATATGGCAGAAAAAAATATTAAGATACAATCATTTGTTGTCATTTCCAGTTTTGTTATTGATTTTTGATAAAACAGTGAGTCACATTTTATACACAATATTTATTTGTTGTTTTTTCTACAGTAAGCTGACAGTTGGAAATGATAAAAAATGGAAGTGCTGCTTTCTATTCAAAACTGCTTTGCAAGAATTGATATGAAGTAATTTTGGAGTCATTAAATCAAAGACAAGGCATTATAAAAGTCATCCTGCCCAACAGAGCAACAAAATGGAGTAGTCATCAATTACTAAAACTACTTCCTTTTCCCAATTTCTCTGGTATAAAATTCCTTTGCCAGATGCTAAAGTAAGATGCCTCTAATAATGTACAGAGTCAGCAAGACAACAGCAACAAGACAAAAAGTTTATACCTGAGCAGATTTAATATTGCATAAACCTTTCTGGACCAGGGAGCTCCTTTATCTTCCCCTTAAAAACACGCTTTGGTCAATAGAATATACTGTGTTATTTTGGTTAACAAAATTCCTTCTTGATAAATCATATGTTCAAGGTGAAAGAAAAACAACAATCTTAATTTTAAAAAGCTATAAAAAATCTCTTCTCTAACACAATTTTTTCGAGTTGTAGTAACCTGAAATTGTTACCCACACACCTCGCAAAAAATATACAGCCTGTTCCATACTCTTGTTTCTCTTCTCAGAGAAACATGAAAGAATTGGAATCCAATCTACATAATAGTTAATTCAATTTGTTCTTTTGCAGAGGTAATGGCCAAGGTATCAGATGTATCTCCAATTAATAAGATTAATAAGGAAGAGATCCTGTACTAATTTGAGAGCAAGCTCCATTGAACTTAATAGACAATTCTGAGTAGATGTTCATAGAACTTTGCTATTATTTTGTCTGTTGGGCAAATTGAGCTTTGTACATAAAGTGCAAGTTCCATTACATGATATCTTATTGCCTTAGATATTTTTATTTATCATCATTATTGAAACATAAAACTCATACCATAGAGGTATTTATACTAATTGTTCAGAACTAGAAGCATAAATATGTCACATTTCCCAAAATCATTGAGGAACTGCCAAAAGTATCTTAATTTTGCCCATGTAGAATTTTAGAAATATTATTTCCTCTAAGTACACTTTATAATCTTTACATCTAAAATGGAAGGTGAGTGGAAAGTCATGACAAATTTTTTTTTATCCAGAAATAGCAATCTAGTATATATTTTGTTGTAAACACTATTTTTGAATAGTTGAAGGAACTGAGAATTTTGTATTCCAGTGCATGACAGATTTTCTAAGGTGTCATTTAAAGTTCAAGTCAGAATAAATATCTGTATATCATTTTCATCTAATATCTGCCTTGGTATACAATTTAAGCTATTGGCACATATAACATAATCAAGATTTCAAAGTCTATTATTTGGGTTCAATGTGCAATACATTACCCTTACTTGCTTTAACATGATTTGGACAATTAAGAGAAACCTGACGATTCTTTCTAGGAAACTGGCATTAATAGATATAAATGGCACAATAACATTTAGGTATTGCTCTTGGGTTTCTTTGGCATTTTGTTTCTAAGTTGTTTGTTCAGCATCTTGCCTTTTGCATATATGAAAAATTGTTCAATTGTCAGATGTTTTAATTTAAATAAATAAATAAATAAATAAATAAATAAATAAATAAATAAATAAATAAATAAATAAGTGTAGATAATGAACAGAAACTTGGTGGCAAAATATAAAAAGCAAGAAATCAAAGATTAAATGTAATATATAGTGAGGCTGTTCTGTGATGGACATACAAATATATAGATTGCCATTCAGTAGCTCTGGCAAAAGGGGGCTTACTCAGCTTCTTAACCACAGGTTTATCCCACCCACAGAGTTTGATAGGATACATTGCATGTCATGGACTATATTGCAATGAATTTATAGGGAAATATAAGACATCAGTTCAGATCAGGCACTGAAATTGAAGAGTGTGAACTTAAGTAGGTTAATACCATGAACAAAACCTGTCAAAGATGTTGGGTTTTCAGGACCTTGGAGAGAAATCCAGCTACTGCTAATTTTTAGAACTGATCAAATAGCAGTGCTTTTTGAGAATTGAAGTCCACACATCTTAAAGTGGCTAAGATTGAGAAACACTGCTTTAAAGCCTAGGAAGTGTTTCTGGAAGAACCATTTTCTAAGTGCTGTAATTGGCTATTAAGCAGCCAGAAGCCTTGTTCTGCTGTTACTTACTTTTCTTGTGATGCTAAAGTGAGAAGCAAAGTGAAAAATGTTTCTCAGGGATTCACTGCTTACTAGAAAAGTTTGAGAACTCTCCTTTGATTGTGGGGACAGCAGGACAATTTAGATAGGATGGATAGATTGAAAAAATTGAATAAGAGGGCATATAGTATTAGAGATGGACTCTGATGCGTTAATGAATTTGCTGTCATTTGAATCTTCAGTTTCTATTTCTGGTCTATGCCCACCTGGCAAGGAAGATCCCAAAAGAATCCACATCCATATCATGATTAGCAACCAAACAGACTCATTATTCAGTAACGAGGTAGCAAATTCTTATTCAGACACTGACCAGGTCAATGCAGTAGTTTCTCAAAATATCTAAAGCAAATATATGCCAACATTTCAAAAGTTCCTGCTTGTTAAGAGAAAAATAATTTAGTTGTCCAGGATAACTTTACCTGTCAGTTAATTACAAACATAGAATATTGAGTAGACTAATGTTTTTTACTAGAAATAAAATAATGATTTTTAAAGTGAAATAGTTAGAAATATTTCTACCATGAAAAATTGAAATGGATTGTTCTTGAAATCTGCCTTCTCTTTTGTTTTCTTAAGACAAGAAAGATAAAATGGATTGGCCTTTATGCTATTACTTACATTTATAGTAATTTTATAGCTGTTTTTCTTGTATCATGTGTCTGGGGTTTTCTTCATGTGTCATAGTCTGACATTTCAAGACATTAATACATGTTTCTGATGCTTAAAATAAGACTGAATGTAGTTTCAGAAATTGAAATCTAATATTGATTGCCACAACTATTCCCTTATTCTGCCCCACTCTTAGTCTAAAAAGGTTTACTTGGTAATTCATTTTTATAGTAGGAGTTACTTATTTGGGTTGTGTCCTGCCTTGCTTTACATTAGTATGCATTATTATTATTAGCACATGAATATATAGCCTGCCTTATTTCAAAGAGCTCCTGTAACAAATTTAATGTAAAATTAATTATCTCATCAAGGATACATTGAACAGCACAAATAGAATAAATATTAATCCTTTGAAAGTTCTTTTTTGCATTAAAATTAAAAATTACCATTTGTCTTTCAACTTATCTTATATATTATTATTTTATTTATCAATTTTATGTGTTGCTCATCTTATGAGATGTAATGCAAAGCCAATGAATACATTTGGAATTATAATCCATAAGTATTAAAAGTAACAAGGGTATGCTGCAGCATTTTTGGCTATCAGTTTGGTTATCGCTCAATCTGCCGCTCTACCCATCTTTCCATTTCCATGAACAAGTCATGACTCAACTACCTTGGCCTAGGATTAATTTTCATAGGCCATTTCTCTTTCCAAATGAGCAAGATTGTTCATGGTTTCTGCTCTGGGTCAAATTTGGACATATGCTACTAAATATTTTACATATTGAGAAATTCCTTCAACATAATACTTTGCAGAATTATAAGAAAGTAGGACTATAAGAATCCTGCTAGTCCCTTGGATTGCAAGCAATCAAACAATGCAGTCCTAGAGGAGATCAACCCTGACTGCTGTTTACAAGGCTAGATCCTGAAGATGAAACTCAAATCGACTTCACCCCATTCCTAAGAGGTCTGTAAAAGTGTGCATAAATGCACCATTGTGCCTACCATCCATGTCCTACTGTCCTATTGCCTAATTTAGCTGTAGCTACTTTTCTATTGTTTATGTTTATACCAATACTTACTACCTTGTACCTGCTTGACAAATAAATACATATATACATATGTCTACATATATCTACATATACCGTATTTTCCGGCGTATAAGACGACTGGGTGTATAAGACGACCCCCTAACTTTTCCAGTTAAAATATAGAATTTGAGATATACTCGCCGTATAAGACTACCCCTCTTCTGACTGTCAAAAACTGAGTCTAGGTCTATGATGTACTTGCATTGAGAAAAAAATCATTTCTGAACATGATAACACAATATTTTAATTACTAATGATGAAGATCTTATTGTTAAAATTATGAATGAATTATTTAGAGAGAGAGAGCCAAGTGGGAGCACTCTTCTGTCTATCTCTCCATATGTCTCTGTCTATCTGTCTTGTCTGCATCTCATATTTCTCCTCACCACAATTAAGTTTATTATTATAACTCATCATAATTTGTCAACACAAAAAGGTGAACCTGGCTATTTTTCTTTCTCCTACCATCTATTCTGTAGGTATCTTTCAGTCTAACATGCAGCATGCTGACACCTATGTGAGAATCTATTATGGAATGAGAATCTGTATGTGATATCATGATATGGCAATCCAAACAGCCCATCCATTTTTTCCTATTTCCGCACTTTCTGTCTTTATCCTCTTGCAATGTCACTTAAACAGATTTTAACTTCTCGGGTTTAATTAGTGACCCTGCCAATTTTCAGTACTGTGCAGTGTGCTATGATACAGAGCAGGGTGAATAATATGACCTCAGCTTTTAAAGTTATTTTAAAATGTTGCCTAAGAAATATGGAAAGATGATTCTTTTTGGAGGAAAAGTACATTTTCAATGGTTAAACATAAGAACAAATACAAACAGGCAGAAATAAATGCATCCAGTTTAACATTCAATCATTTCCCGGGCTCTTTTTATTGAAATGAACAAGTTCATACATTCAATTTTGCAACCACTAATAATGTTGGTCAAGTAGGTACAAAAATACCTGGGGAAATGATCAAAGTCTTTCTCTCTCCCCCTCTCTCTCCCTCTCTTTCTCTCTTGCTATCTCTCTTTCTCTCTTTTTTTTTGCTTTCTCTCTTTCTCTCCCCCTCTCTCTCCTTCTCTTACTATCTCTTTCTCTCTTTCTGTCTCCCCTCTCTCCCTCTCTTTCTCTCCCTCTCTTGCCATCTCTTTCTCTCCCTCTCTCTTTCTCTCTCTCCCTCTCTTGCTATCTCTTTCTCTCTTTCTTTCCCCCTTCTCTCCCTCTCTCTTTCTATCTCTCCCTCTGTTACTATCCCCCCTCTCTTTCTCTCTGTCCCTCTCTTGCTAAACCCCTGTCTCCCTCTCTTGCTATCTCTTTCTCTCCCCGCTCTCCCTCTCTTTCTCTCTCCCTCTCTTGCTATCTCTTTCTCTCTTTCTTTCCCCCCTCTCTCCCTCTCTCTTTCTCTCTCTCCCTCTGTTGCTATCCCACCTCTCTTTCTCTCTGTCCCTCTCTTGCTAAACCCCTGTCTCCCTCTCTTGCTATCTCTTTCTCTCCCCCCCTCTCCCTCTCTTTTTCTCTCCCTCTCTTGCTATCTCTTTCTCTCCCCCTCTCTCCATCTCTCTTTCTCTCTCTCCCTCTCTTGCTATCTCTTTCTTTCTCTTTCTGCCCCACCTCTCCCTCTCTCTTTCTCTCTCTCTCCTTCTCTTTCTCCCTCTGTTGCTATCCCCCCTCTCTCTTTCTCTCTGTCCCTCTCTTGCTAACCCCCCCTCTCTCTCCCTCTCTTGCTATCTCTTTCTCTCCCCCCCCTCTCTCCCTCTCTTTTTCTCTCAGCAGCGGCAGCAGGGTGATCAGCTGTGAGGCGGAGCTACGGAACCGAGGCACCGACGGCAGCGGCTAGACATGTTGCGTGTGGGCGAGCCTGCGCTCCGCTCAGGCTCGCCCAGCTGGCAGGCGGTGTTCTCGCCCCCCCCCCAGCTGAAACTGACGTCCAGCCGGGGCGATTCTTCCCCGGCCGGACAGGCACGCTTGTGCTGCCAAAGGCAGCGTGTGGGCGAGCCTGCGCTCCGCTCAGGCTCGCCCAGCTGGGAGGCGGTGTTCTCGCCCCTCCCAGCCATCGCAAATATCGGCGCCACTGTCCTATATACGCCGTATAAGACGACCCCCCACTTTGGAAAAGATTTTCAGGGGTTAAAAAGTCGTCTTATACGCCGGAAAATACGGTACATACATACAAGGTGATACAGGAGTTGAGCCTAATGGCTAAGACCTCTGCCTTACAAGGCAGAGGCCCTGGGTTCAAATCCCAGTAAAACAGGCTGTAGCTACCTGATGAAGGCTAATAAGCCCGAAATAGATCTATAGTAGTCTCCCTGCCTTTTCATTATCAGCAAAAATATGTTACACATACAGTACATACATATGTATATACATACATATATAGGCCTGGAGGAATATTGTCATTGGGATCGCAATTAGTCAGACACAACTTTGCTACCAACAACAACAATAACAGGCCTATAAGTCATTTATAAGCTAAAAAGGATAGGACAAGAAAATCCTGAAAACAATGTTACCTAGTCTGGTAACAAAATGTTCAGAAACTAAATTGAAACAAGCTTGTAGAACAAAGCACTGCCAAAAATAAGTGTATACAGTACCTGCAATTTAACGTTTGATTAAGCAAAGAGAAGAAAATTTTAGAGACAAATTTATTTCAGCAACATCAGTGATACTAAAGGATGAATGCTTAGAGTGATTGGCACTCTAAGCATTCAACCTTTAGTATCACTAATGTATACTAAATACACTAATGTATACATATGTATATTAAAAAGTTTCAGAAATAATGTTTTCTTCAGTGGAATGTCTGAATTTTCAAAGATTCTCTGTTAGTAAAAGGGTTTCCTTCACTTTTCCCCCCAAGATTAGGTTGTATCTTATTCTTCCTCTCCCTCCATCCCTATGGACCTGATTCCTTTGTTATGGGATCTTGGCTTCAGAAAAATAGTTTCTTTTCATTCATAAGTATCTAATCCCTATTTGTTGCTTCCTTATTGTTAAGTGCTACTGTAACATTTGCAATTACATCTTAGTTATAAAAAAATAATCATCAATTTTATTTAATATGTTGAAGGTGAGACAAATAATGGTGGAGCAAATTTGTTATTGTCAGTGATAGTTGGGCCACTGTTGGGCTATTGCAAAATGGCCAGGGTACTGATTTATGAACCTTCCTAATAATGATCCTATATACCAAATTTATAACTGATATAAATCTAGTTTTATTTTTTGCAATGTATTAATCACCCATGTACCTTGACTGTATGTCAGTATGCATACACTTTTAGTTGTAGGAAATAGGCAGCAATATTTTAGTTCCAAGGTAAATTAGATATCCTAGCTTTCATAGAATAAGATTAGAGTGGTACCTCTACTTAAGAACGCCTCTACTTAAGAACTTTTCTAGATAAGAACCGGGTGTTCAAGATTTTTTGCCTCTTCTTAAGAACCATTTTCTACTTAAGAACCTGAGCCCGGAAAAATTTCCCAGGAAATTTGAGAGCAGCAGGAAGGTCTGGCCAGTTTCTTACCATTCCCCCTTTAATCCCAGCCATCTGGGCTGCCAGAAGACCCTTTTGGTGGCACTTAAGGAGGCTTTGGCAGTCCAAAGTAGTTTCTCTGGGCTCTTGAACAGGGAATTAACCTCTGCCAGCACCCAGAGAAAAGAAACGATCCCTTTGTTCTGAGCAGCTGAGGAGTCATCACAGCGAAGGAAAGGTGCCAGCTACAAAGCGAACAAGCGAGAGGAGAGGAGAGGAGAGGGGAGGAGAGGGGAGCCCTTCAGCATGGGAAGGAAGAGGCAGCAGGTAGCAGCAGCAGCAGCCAGTGTATGGGAGGCAGTGTATGGGAGGCAGCCTTGCGCCGGGTGTATTGGAGGCACATGCTCCTCCTTGTCGCCTCAGAGTCCCTCTTTCTTTTTTTAAGCCTTAAAGTTTTGGATTTTTTTTATTCCCCTCACCTTCTTCCTTTGGTAGCGACTCTCCTCATCCTCTTCTTCCTGCTCCTCCTCCCACTCAAATTCCGAGCTTTTATTTCTTTCCTAATGGATTTGCACGCATTATTTGCTTTTACATTGATTCCTATGGGAAAAATTGCTTGTACTTAAGAATGTTTCTATTTAAGAACCTGGTCACGGAATGAATTGCGTTCTTAAGTAGAGGTACCACTGTAAATATATTTAGGATAAAATTAGAGTGCAGCTACAGGTATTCCTTGACTTACGACCAATCACTTATCAACCATTCTCAGTTACAATAGACCCTCCCCTAGAGCTACTGATGATCTGTTTTTGAAGTTCAGATAGGCAGGCAGGAAGGAAGTTTCTCCCTCTCTCTCTCTCTCTCACCCACACACACCCACACACACTTGCAGTCATGAGAATGAATTTTGAGTGCTTGGCAATCAGCTCATCGTTACAACCATTTGCATCATCCCACAATCACATAGCTGTGATTTGTTGTGGTTTTTGCCTGTTTTGGCATTTACTTCTAGAAAAACAAAACACACATTGAGAAAAATTGACCTCCTTTACAACTACAGTATTCATTTAATGACTACTACAAAAACTATCAAAAAATCAGAACTGATAATAATACCTCAACTAACGACCGTAATGATTTATGACCATAATTCCAGTCTTAATTCCACTTGAAAATTGAGGATTACCTAGCATTTATTTATTTAAAATAGTTACATTAATATATAAGTCACATGTTTTTTTTGCTGAATTTGAAAATTAAGGGAGACTAGGATAGATCTATTTCGGCCTTATTTTGGCCTCATCAGCTAGCCATACCCACTGGGACTTGAACCTGCAACCTTTGCCTTGTAAGGCAGAGAATTATCCTCTAGGCTACAGTATCCAATCCCTTCAGCTCTGCACCAGGGAAGGGTTACATATTTTTGTGTCAAATCACCCTGGTGTATTGAAGGAACATCACAGCTCCTTATTTGCCTCTCAGCCCAACCCAGGGCCATTTCCAAGGCAGTTAATTTTATTGATAGCCGACAATTCTATCTGTATGTGTCACATTTTTTTGGCTGAATTTGAAAATTAAGGGAGACTAGGATATATCTATAAATATATATATATTTATCACATGTTTTTATATTAACCCAATTTTCAGACAAATAAATCATTGTCACACATTACAGGTTCAGTAGATGTGAAACCCTATCATTTCTTCATTTAAAAAAAATATTCACTGATTTTAAAATTAGTGCTCCATTCATTAAGTTGCTCATCCTGTGATGTAATGTACAGAATCACTCTTTTACTTTAATGATTGGGGAAAATAGACTTCCAAGTTTCTTACCAATAGATAAACATATCCCTATTGTTCTAATTTACCTTATTTTATTAATAATAAAGAATAACCTTTTCAGGAAACTCTTTTGTATTTTACCTTTTCTTATAGATGTTTATTAAAAGATAGATATAACCCTTTAGGTTGTTCTCCTAAGCACAATTACTCAATGTAAGGCCCAGTGGAAAATGTCAGATACTCTTCTGAGTAAACATTGTGCTTTAGGAGATTTAATTAATATGTCCAACAGTTTCATCTTAAAAATATATATTTCTAAGTGTAGCAAGGGGATATAAATTTATTTTAGAAAAACTATGTGTGCGTAAGGAGGTGACTCTTCTGATATAGTTGGTTAATGAATATTGCAATGATGCCATAATCAGCGCAGAATTTAAAAATAATAATTAATGTAGTAGTGCAGACATTTTATTAAAATACACTGTGGCTGAAATCCCATGCCTATTTCCTTAAAAATAAAACCTTTTACTTAATAAGTCTTCTGATTAGATACAGACACAAATGCAGTGTGGCTATTTCAAAATATTCAACCTTTTAAAATATTTTGTAAAAAAATTTCAAATTGAATAAAGACAGTAAGTTTATGACCTGTATAGCGGTATACACTATTGATACACTCAGTTTTAAAAGCATGATTTAAACACTACCTTTGCAACATATTTTGAGTTTTTAATTGAATCTGATGATATATAAATTATTTTCATTAGCAAATTGGTATAGAAATCTAGTACTTTTCTGTGGTGATGCTGACTTGTAATCCAAGCATACATCTCACTATTTTTAAAATTTATTTCATTTTATTGAATATCTTGTGAGCTTAAAAAAATAAAGATAAAAATCATGCTATTCTATTCTAGAAACCCATTCTAGGACATTAACCATAAAATATTTGAATAGGATTGTCTTGCTCTCTTTAGCTCCATTGAGCTTCATTATAAAAAGAGAATTATATGCCTACATTTGAATAATACCAACTGAAAAATAGTAGAACCTTTTCAATTCATGCTTCCAAATTTATTTTAAAATGTAAAAATAAATGCTTAATGTAGGAGTAATAGACTGTACTTATTCGACTTATATTAAGGCTAGAAAAAAGTGAAAACAAAAACAAATAAACTCATTGAAGTCTCTTAAATAAACTCTAACTGTATCTACTAAATATTTTCCAACTGCTCCAAGCCTGAATAAAAAAATCCAGGAGGCAAAGTAATGATGAATAGAAACAATACTGGTCAGCTGCGTGTGTTGCCTGTTGTTTGAATAAAACCTAATTTATCACTTCAGAAATAAAAAGCTGTTTATTCCCAAGTCTCACTGTCTGTAAGAATCTTTACAATTTATCTGTGGAAGGGGGGAAAAGTGAGAAACTGTACTGGCATTAGCATATGAAAAGTTGACACATGAAATTGGCTGTACAATAACAGAAGGGCATTTGCTATTGGTGTATGCACACAGACAAAGCAGCCATTTTGGGAAAAAAATGAAATGGTGTTGGGGTTAACCCTTTGACTGTCTATCTGGTTTCACACTATTGCTTTGATAAGGAGACCCTGAAAGTAGTGTTTAAATACTGGGATGTACATATGCGAGGGTTGGGGTGTATGTATGTATGTAAACACATACATACACAGATTAGGTCAGATGAATCATTTGTTATAAAGGAAAAACCAGAAGAAAGGAAGAAAAGGCTCAATGCAAAAGCAAAGGGAAAAAAATATTTCAATTACAATATTGTTATAGCTGTGTTTTATGCATATATGTTTCTTCTGGGGGCAGACCTAGGCAGAAGCTTATAAGAATGTCCAGAAATAAAACTCTGCCTGCATACACTTTTCAAAAAACCATGGGCAACAACATTATGCTCCTTGGGTCAGATGTGTGAAACTATTTCTCAAAGAAGCTGCATACATAATTGAGGCCCAATGACAGGTTCTCAGTGGAAGTTGCCAGGCTACACTCATTTCAAAAGCAGGCCCATTTGTTATCAAATTTAAATTAACTCTCTCCACACTGAAGGCACGGATTTTCAAGGCAGCAGTTGAAAACACAGAGCAAAAGAAAAACTGTGCATATTAAAAAAAAGCCTTTGTAGTTGAATAACTGGCAATGCATTGAATATAGACTTTTAAAGCGATTTTGTAAAAATATTGATTTGAAGCGGCACGTTTTTGATACCAACTTGGACATATCTTATCAAATTGAAATACCACTTTCTTTTAAAAAGAAAGAGTGTGTTTAATATTTTAACTGTCACCAAATATAAGGTCTGAAGTGATACTCTGATTGTTCATACATTGAATGAGTGAGAGATAAATAGTCAGATAGAGATCATTCCATAGAGATTAGAATTTAAATGGGTTCTGTACAGGATACTTCCATCTACTCCCTGTTTTATATATCCTTTATATGTGATAGGTGAGGATACCCAGTTTTCTAGGACAGGTTTTTCTAGGACAGATTTTTAAAAACTAAAGAATGCAAAGAGAAAATGAAAATAGAAACTTCTATGGCAGGAAAAATGCAGATAACACCCTTATGAACACAGAGGTGTAATTAGGCTGCTTTTATTCATTGTAATAGGTTTTAAAGAATAGAAGAGCAATAATTGATTTTAGTGACAAGGAAATAAGTTATTGCATTTGTTTTTATTTATATACATGTTTGTAGGTGTAATGGTTTCAGAAATAGCACATCACACTCCTCCTGCCCTATCATGAGTATCCAGGAACTGAAATCAAGAACTAGTACTGATTTTCACTATTTTTAGAGTTAGTTATTAGAGATTTTGATGGTTGTTTTTTAAACCATGCTAAACTTATTCTAGAACTTACTTATTTTTAGTATGCTATTTGTTTCAAAAAATTTGGAAACATTACAATGTAAGCCTTTTGGGACTGCAGAAAAAAACATTTTTGGAAGCCCAAAATAACTGATTTTTCTTTTAAAGCTGAGACGTAAACTTCAGCCCTGAGTTGTTTGTAAATATAATTAAGGAGGTATACAAATAAAACAAATACAAAAGTAGGACTTGGATGTTTTAATCTCTGCCAGTATTGCAGCAAACCCACAAATGTTTCAATACATATTAAAGGAGTACAAGAAATTTCAGGAGATGCTCAGCTCATGGAGACAAGAATTAACCAGGAAGGGTCATCAATATACTCTGATTAGACTCATCAGCTTCAGCCTTGAAATAGGCATAGATGTGTACCTAAATTAAATTTAAAGCACAAATTGTGAGTTGTGAACCATGATTCTTTAAAGTTCCATTTCAGAAGTCTGTGTAACAGACAACCCTTAACTTAAACATCTTAAATTTAGAAATAAATCCACTTTAGTTACAGTAAATGTTACATATAGGAAAACTTCAAGTTTAATACGAATGTTCTTTGTGAATTGATTAATATGGAGTGTGTAAAATAATGTGTTATGCTAAACACAGGCCTGAATATGTAGGCAAAGTTCAAAAGTATGTACGGTATTCCATGCAACTGCATTTAGGACTTTAAACATTCAGAAGAGCCTAGGTTAAATTCCATATGCAATTGGGAACATAGTTGCCACTGAATTAAAGTTTTAATCTTCTGCAGATGGTACACACTAATATAAGGTGACCAGACATCATGCTTTTGGCAGGACAGTCCCGCTTTTTAATGATTTGTCCTGCGTCCCGGGGCCTTTGAAAAATGTCCCGCTTTTTAAAAAAGTTCTCCTCCTCCAGGGCTGCGGCAGGAGAATGGAAACGGCATTCCAGAGGCAGCCATGCAGCTCCTCTGCCCGAGTGAGGTTCAGGATGTGCCGGTCACCTCGGCCTCTTAATCTGGGGGCGGCTTCAAGCGGGGAGGGCACTTCGGGGCTGGCACTGAGCCCCCAAATGATGTGGGGGGAGCTCCTGCAGCCACCCCTCTGCTCCAGCCCTGCCCTACCAAAGGGGCGTGGGGGGGGGGGAGTGCAGCGTCCCGGCAGATTCCATCCCTCTGGGCAGGACAAGGGGAAGGTCCGGAAAGATGGGGAGGAAGAAAGGCAGGCCCAAAGGTGGCAGATATTTGCAGAGCAACAAGGGCGGCAGGTATATGCAGAGCAACTCTTGCTTGTTTCTCAGGCAGGAGCTGAAGCGCTCCACAAAAACTTCAAAGGAACCTGCAGTCCCAGCTGTGAAGGGAGGGTGGAGAGGACCAGAGACTTCAGATTCTGAGGCAAATGCCATCTCAGACACCACCCACACACACACACCTTGGTCAAGGACTGGGGCTGCCCCATTCTGCGGCAGACAGAACATAAGGGTTGCCAGGCGGTCTCTGGGAAAACATGCGAGAGACCGTAAAGACTTGAGGAATTGTCTTTCTCTTTTCACCTACAACAGGGCCACCATCAGGAATCTTGGGGCCCCATACAGCCTAAGTGTCTGGGCCCCCCCCCGCCATTTTAAAACTATTTTAAGTCGCCAAGCCACTCCATCCCCCGGGGATCATTTCCCGCTTCACGCCAAGCGAGGCGGTCCCATAGGCCAGTGTTTCCCAACCTTGGCAACTTGAAGATATCTGGACTTTAACTCCCAGAATTCCCCAGCCAGCGAATGCTGGCTGGGGAATTCTGGGAGTTGAAGTCCAGATATCTTCAAGTTGTCAAGGTTGGGAAGCACTGCCATAGGCTATTTCAGGAACTGGGTTAAGCCGATTGTGTGGACTCGTCCAGGAGAAAGAAAGAAGCGGGAGTGACAAGGGAAAGAAAGATCCTGGCATCGGTCAGGGGGAGCGAGGCTTATTTACGGCTCCTTGGCACTTCTCCCTTCTTGTTGACAAAACCATGTGCTTTCTAGCGAGGGGAGAGGGGAGGGGGATCCCACACCCGGCAGCCACGGAGAGGAGCTGGAAAGGACGAGGGGAGAGAAAAAGCAGGGTACCAGCAGTCGGGCGGGTGTCTTGAGGGGGCACTCCCATCTGGAAGGAAGGGAAGAAAGGTGAGGGCGAGCTATGAAGGAAGGAAGGAAGGAAGGAAGGAAGGAAGGAAGGAAGGAAGGAAGGAAGGAATGGTAAAAGGGGCAATCAAAAGAGGAATGGGTGAATGAATGGACGGAGGGTGGGAAAGAAGGAAGGAAAGAGGGAAGGGACAGGAACAGAGGAAGGGTGCAAAGGAAGCAAGGAAAGGTGTGAAAGGGGAGAGTAAGAGAGGAAGGAGTGAAAGAAGGGAGTGAGGGAGGAAAAAAGGGAGGAAGGAGAAGGAAAGCAAGAAATGGAGGGAGGGAAGGAAAGAAAGAAAGAAAGAAAGAAAGAAAGGGGGAAGGGACAGGAACAGAGGAAGGAAGGAAGGAAACTTATGAAAGGGGAGAGTAAGAGAGGAAGGACTGAAGGAAGGGAGGGAGGGAAGAAGGTAGGAAGGAGAAAGAAAAGAAGAAATAGAGGAAGGGAAGTTAAAAGAGAGAAATAAAAAGCGCAAGAAAGAGAAAGAAAGAAAAAGAAAGAGAATGAAAGAGAAATAAAAAGAGAGAGGGGGAATGAAAGAAATGGAAGGAGGGAAGGAAGGAGAGAAAGAAAGAGGGAGAAAGAAAGCAAGAGAAAGAAAAAAGAATAAAAGAACAAGAGAGAAAGAGAGAAAGAGAGAAAGAAAGAAAAAGAAATGAAAGAAAGAAAGAAAGAGGAAAGAAAGAGAATGAAAGAGAAATAAAAAGAGAGGGGGAATGAAAGAAATGGAAAGAGGGAAGGAAGGAGAGAAAGCAAGAGAAAGAAAGAAAGAAAGATAAAGAAAAAAGAATGAAAGAGCAAGAGAGAAATAGAGAAAGAAAGAAAAAGCAACGAAAGAAATTGTGATTTTTACAATTCCCTCCCCTGCTCCCCACAAACCACCTACCCCTCTACCGCAAGAGGGAAGCGCCCGAGGCACTGGGTTCCCCTTTCTCCCTCGCCCGCATCCTTGCCGCGGTGACTCACCAGGAGAAGGCTGGAGACCCACGCGGCTCCTCGGGGGGCCTTGCGGAAGGCGGCGGTGGAAGCCCCAATGGCCGGCGCTGGGTGCGAGAAAGGATGCTTTCTGCGCGGGTGGAGGCCGAGAGCTGAGAAGGGCACGCCTTGCCCACCCTCGCCGGAAGAGCTGCCCATCTAGCAGTCCCGCTGCCCCATTGCCCGGCAGGGGATGATGGGCAAGGGACGCCTCGGGGAAGGAGGGCAGGGCGGGAAGGGAAGGAGGGGGCTGGCAGGGGTTTAGGAAAGGGGAGCCCGCCGGGCACGAGGGAATGCTGGCCGCGCGGGGCTCCGAGGCCAGCCTTGCAGCTCCTCGGTGGGAGGAGCCAAAAGCCACCGGGAGAGGACTGGGCTCAGCAGGAGAAGCGCCGCGCCCCCCCCCCCCATTATTCAATTTCCCCGGGCCCATGACGCGACTCCCAGTAGTACCGGTCTATCGGCAGCCCTGACCTACAATGAGAAAGGGAGAAGGAGGGAGGGAGAAAGAGAGAGAAAAAACAGAGGGAGGAAGGAAGGAAGAGAAAGAAAAAGAAAGAAAGAAAGAAAGAAAGAAAGAAAGAAAGAGGGAGGGAGGGAGGGAGGGATAAATAGAGAGAAAGGCAGGGAGAGAGAGAGATAAAAATAGAAAGGGAGAAAGAGAGAGAGAGAGAAAGAGAGTGAGAGGGAAGAAAGGAGGGAGAGAAATAAATAAAGTGAAATAGAGATTGAGGGAGAAAGAGAGAGAAAAGAAAGAGGGAGAGAAAGAAAAAGAAAGGAAGGAAGAAAGAAAGAAAGAAAGAAAGACGGAGTGAAAGAGAGAAAGAGAAAAAGGGAGGGAGGAAGAGAGAGAAATAGAGAGAGAAAAAAGAAGAAGGAAGAAGCGGGGAAAGAGATTTTTTTTTTCTCCATGTAGGCCAAATTTTTAATCAAGCTCCCCCACCCACCCCCATCAATGATGTCCCGCTTTACCAGTGTAAAAATCTGGTCACTTTACACTAATACACACCATTGCAAGTTCAGTCCAATTCTAAAAGTTGTTTTTCCTTAGCTACAATTAATGATCAGCTAATACTGATTTGTTAGTAAGAAGCTATACAAATCAACAGGTCTATCTAGATCACAGTTCTTTAAAAATACTTAAAAGTTAAATTAACTATCAAGATCCTGATTAAACTCAGAGTGATCTTTTGTGCCTTTAATGGCTACAATTTTAAAAAGGTACAACTTTTTTTTACTTTTTAATAGATGAAATTTGAAAATACAATACATTTTTAGAAGGGATAAAACCTGACAAATATCAAACAGATATGAGAAAAATGGAAGGTTAATGATAGTCTGCTTTAAAGTATTTTAAATTTTGAAACTATAATAAAAAACAATATATATTATTACAGTTATTATAGTTATTATAGTTTAGCCATTAACTTTTATTATCACCATTATTATTTTCATAAGCCAAAGCACACTTTCTGTAATCTATATTTAAATTATCAATTTATTGAAGAAAAATAAAAAAATAAAAAAGATGTTAGGAAAATATTGGAAACAGAGAACAAATATTCAAAGGTATACTTATTTGGTTAGGAATACTAATAAATAATAGGAATAATAAACAAAAGGTCACATTCTTTGGATCCTCGCAATGCTATGCAGATGTATTATGTGATTATGACATCCTTCTTTAGAACCTATTGTGAATTAAGGCCAATTTCAGATAAAGAACTGGCATTTTATATTCATGTGTATATATAAACAATACAATTACAACAATAATTATTAAATTTACATACTACCCAAGTCTCAGTAACTCTGGGTATTTGATAATTATTGAAAGCATTTAAGAACCAACAAAAACTATACAAAATAAATCACAAGACAAAATAACAACCCTAACAAAGAAAACAAACCCAAACAGAAACAAAAAGAAAGAAGGACGTAATAGTACATATTTTATCCTTATTTTGTAAGCCATCCTGATTCTGCAGAAAAGGGCAGCATAGAAATCCAATCAAATGAATGAATGAATGAATGAATGAATGAATGAATGAATGAATGAATGAATGAATCATACAAATGCAGCAATATTAAGAAAAATAAATAACTAATTCTATACAAAACAATCATTTTATGCCAACTTCAATTATTGCTTGAAGGTCTTACAAAGCAATCCTTGCTCTGTGGGGCAAGTTCCAAAGGGAAAGAAATTCTATAGAGATCTTCTGAAGGCATTCCCACTTTGCTCAGATTGGGCTTTGAGAAGCTCACAATCAAGTTTTAAATATTTGAAAACTTTCTTATAGATCTTTGCATATAATTGATGGATTAAAAAATATACTATCAATTGATAGAAACAGACCTTAGATTTATACACTGCTTTACAGCCCTCTAAACAGTTTACAGAGTCTATATTGTCCCCAACAATTTGGGTCCTCATTTTTCCCACCTTGGAAGGATGAAAGGCTGAGTCAATTTCAATAGGAATTAGTAGATCTAATTCCTGCAAAAGAACAGACATTTTTGTGTATAAATAACTGCCAAGAAACACATATTTGTTTGTGTGTATCCTACCTTTATTGTTTTTATAAATAACCATATAGAGTGCTGGTGAGACCACATTTGGAATACTGTGTTCAGTTCTGGAGACCTCACCTACAAAAAGATATTGACAAAATTGAACGGGTCCAAAGACGGGCTACAAAGGAAGGTCTTGAGCATAAAACGTATCAGGAAAGACATAATGAACTCAATCTGTATAGTCTGGAGGACAGAAGAAAAAGGGGGGACATGATCGAAACATTTAAATATGTTAAAGGGTTAAATAAGGTTCAGGAGGAAAGTGTTTTTAATAGGAAAGTGAACACAAGAACAAGGGGACACAATCTGAAGTTAGTTGGGGGAAAGATCAAAAGCAACATGAGAAAATGTTATTTTACTGAAAGAGTAGTAGATCCTTGGAACAAACCTCCAGCAGACGTGGTAGATAAATCTACAGTAACTGAATTTAAACATGCCTGGGATAAACATATATCCATCCTAAGATAAAATACAGAAAATAGTATAAGGGCAGACTAGATGGACCATGAGGTCTTTTTCTGCCGTCAGACTTCTATGTTTCTATTTTCTAGAGTGGTGGCATACATATCCAAACACACCTTTCTCCTCATATTTTCCTTAGCCTGTGGGGTGAGAGACCGTAACTGGCAAAGATCATCCATTTGGCTTTTATGGCTAAGGCAGGATTAGAACTCATAATATATTTGTCCTTTCATGGCTAAAGCAGGGCTAGAATTCACAGTCACCTGGTTTCTAGCCTGGTGCTGTAACCACTAGACTAGAGTAAATCAACTAAACTTCTATATACTGTATATAAAATCCTAAACCCTCAAGTTGCAATCACAATAGTATGAATGGTAAAAGAAAGAAAAGAAAAGAAAATAATCTAATCCCCAACTTTCTAATAATTCCTATTTCTTCCCTTCTAATGCCATGCATTGAGGTACATCTTACTTTCACTGGCTGCACTACATTCACATTTACTGAGCAGCAATGGTATACTTCATGCATAAAAAACTCCATACTGCTTGGACTCAGTATTTCAAGATCAGTGCTAGTTGAATCATATTATTTTGTTGCATTAAAGTGGTTTGCCATGCATAAAGATACTGATCATAATTTTGCAGTTGTTCAGCTTCATCCCCCTTCTATCCCCCTCTAAACTGCAGTTTAAATAGTCATTAGAATATTGGGAACCACATTTCTTTGATGTGTAACAGTGGAATTTTCCATATTTTAACTAATGTTATGCTAACTCTTTGAATTCTGTAGAATAATCAGGTGTTCCTGCTGAATCTATTCTAGGGACAACATGTCTAAATTGTATTCCGTTATTGTTACCCCCGACTTCTGCCGCACGAATCCCAGCAGCCAGTTAGCTCCCACAGAGTGGGTCTTCTCCGGGTCCCGTCAACTAAACAATGCCACTTGGCGGGACCCAGGGGAAGAGCCTTCTCTGTGGCGGCCCCGGCCCTCTGGAACCAACTCCCCCCAGAGATTAGAATTGCCCCCACCCTCCTTGCCTTTCGTAAGCTACTTAAAACCCACCTCTGCTGCCAGGCATGGGGGAATTAAGACTTCTTCTCCCCCTAGGCCGTTACAACTGTATACATGGTCTGTTTGTATGTATGTATGTTTGGTTTTTATATATTAAGGGGTTTTAATTTGCTTTTAGTATTGGATTATTGTATATTGTTAGCCGCCCCGAGTTTTCGGAGAGGGGTGGCATATAAATCCAATAAAACTTGAAACTTTTATATAATTTAAACCAGTGTTTATTAAACTTGGCTACTTTAAGATATGAGGACTTCTATTCCCAGAATTTCCCATCCAGCAGAAATCCATA
The DNA here is from genome assembly GCF_031021105.1 of Erythrolamprus reginae. Lineage (NCBI taxonomy): Eukaryota > Metazoa > Chordata > Lepidosauria > Squamata > Dipsadidae > Erythrolamprus > Erythrolamprus reginae. The sequence goes on from NC_091951.1 coordinate 308,485,632, forward strand.
CATTTTAAATTTGCTGAATTTAACGGACAGTGATCAGATGTGATCAGTGATTAGGAAAAGAGAGAGATACGCAAAATATTGCTATTCATCAACCAATCAGTATCTGTCAATATATTTTCACCAGTCAGGAAATATCTGCTGATCTACAGTAACATCGGTAAGAGAATTATACTGTTATTACTACTGTACTGCAAGAAGAGAATTAAGCTGTAAAGGTTGCATCAGTTTATATTTGTAAGTCATAATAAAAAGAACAATATATAGAAATGGGTTTTTTTTAATTATTCATAAAATAAGGATAATAACAGGGACTGAGTTCAACACTTCCATGAAGATAAATATATGGATATGCTTCTTCTTCCCTACATATTAGTTTAAACCCTCAAGCATGTTCTTATTTAAGACTTTAGTAGCTAACTATACTACAAAGCTAGTAAATCCTACAAGGCACTCTTTCAGAATCTTCTCTTTTTTTAGTAGAGGAAGTAATGCACTTTACTTGTGTAGTCATGACAACCATGTAACAGGCCAGAGCAATACTTGCCATTGCACTATGAGATTAAAAGTAAGAGGCTAAATCTTATTAAGCAGCAGAAGCTTTTCAAAAGATAAAAACATAAAGTTTATGGGTGTATATGAGAGTTGCTATCATAATATATTTGTGCCATTTTCTTTCTTTGCTTAGGTCTGCCCATTAACTGTAGAGAGGCCTAGATTGGGGAGGGGGCATATGCTTGGAAAGATACCATTGAACAATTCCTGTTCGGCTATAGGAAAAAATGATTTCACAATAGTAAATGTAAGTTGCTAACAGTACTTATTTCAAGGAGCATTAACTAAGATTGGTTTCTTGCTTGTTTTTATGAGGCCTTTTAGAGGTGATTCTAATTATACATTTCTGATCCAGTGGATTAGCTGCCATTTTCCCAATAATTCTTCTAAAATGAACTTGAATTTTCTTTACAAATTTGAAAGAAATAAAGATCAAGTCAGTCTGTCATATCTGGGATGTAAAATTCTGGATGGCTGTTAGGCTTAGCAAAGATTGAGAATTCTGTGTGTCTTTCTGTCCATGTGCTGGTCATCTGGATATTTACCATGCAGATCTGGTAGTTACAAAAATAACTACAGTGGTACCTCGAGATACGAGTTTAATTCGTTCCGGACCTGGGCTCTTAAGTCGAGCAGCTCTTATCTCGAACGACTTTTCCCCATAGGAATTAATGTAAATAATTTTAATTGGTTCCAGCCCTCAAAAAACTCACAAAGTTAGTCTAAATTATGCAGAAAGACATGTTTTTAATGAAGAAATGTACATGTACATATAAATGAATAATGAAGTTTCTTTCACTTAACTTGTAAACTTTCTTAAACTTTTAAATTTACATATGTTCAACTTCTCTGCCACCCAATCCTGTAGGACAGAGGTCCCCAACCCTTTTTGCACCAGGGACCGGCTTTAAGCGATCAAGAGAGGAATGGGTGAATGAATGGACGGAGGGTGGGAAGGAAGGAAGGAAAGAGGGAAGGGACAGGAACAGAGGAAGAAAGCAAGGAAACTTATGAAAGGGGAGAGTAAGAGAGGAATGAGTGAAGGGAGGGAGGGAGGGAAGAAGGTGGGAAGGAGAAAGAAAAGAAGAAATAGAGGAAGGGAAGGTAAAAGAGAGAAAGAAAAAGAGCAAGAAAGAAAGCAAGCAAGAAAGAAAGAAAGAAAGGGGGAAGGGACAGGAACAGAGGAAGGAAGCAAGGAAACTTATGAAAGGGGAGAGTAAGAGAGGAATGAGTGAAAGGAGGGAGGGAGGGAAGAAGGTGGGAAGGAGAAAGAAAAGAAGAAATAGAGGAAGGGAAGGTAAAAGAGAGAAAGAAAAAGAGCAAGAAATAAAGCTGCAAGCACCCCCCCGAGCCCCCCAGGCCGGCTGCAACCTTTTAAAACACGCGCGCCGCTTCGCAGCTGTCTCCTGAAGCCGAACGCGGAAGTTAGCGTTTGGCTTCAGGAGACAGCTCCTTGGCGCTTGTATCTCGAATTTGGGCTTGTAAGTAGAACAAAAATATCTCTCCCCTCCCAGCTCTTATCTCGAGTTGCTCTTAAGTAGAGCAGCTCTTATGTCGGGGTTCCACTGTATTGCTTTTATTCCCACAATACATTGAAACCTTAAGCAAAATGGTTTATAAAACTAATTTGAAGTGCTTAGCCTAAGCCCCTAAGTCTGTGAAAACTATTGCTAACTATGAAAAGGAATCTTTATTTTATAGAGTCCCCAACTGTATTTTGGCTATCCTTTCCCAAAAAGCATACTTTGGATTTAGTCTTATTAATATTCAAACAGTTAGAGGAAGTATAGGTACTGAATTACCACATTGGTCTTCTCAAATCTAAAATCTGTTAAGGATGTTTGGTGTGTAAAAAGAGCCAAGGAACAACTTCAACAACCCTTGATGGCAATCATAAAAATGCAAAGAATAATGCATGGCAAAAAAACCCCCTCAGCTTAATAAAATCTAATACAGAAAGATCTCGATAGATTAGCCCTGTGGGCCCAAACTAACAAAATGACGTTCAACATCGAGAAAAGCAAGAAAAACCCAAGACACACATACAAACTAGGAGGAACCATACTTAGCAGTAGTGACTTTGAGAGAGATCTCGGAGTCTTGGAGGATAACCAACTAAATATTGCAACAGGGTCTACATGGGGCTACCTTTGAAGAATGCTCAGAGACTACAACTGGTCTAGAATGCAGTTGGCCGAGCTGTTGTGGGTGCACCTAGGTACACCCACATTGCACCAATCCTCTGTGAGCTGTACTGGATCCCTATTAGTCTCTAGGCACAATTCAAGATGTTGGTCATTATCTTTAAAGCCCTAAAGGGCTTAGGGCCAGGTTACATTTGACACCGCCTTCTGCCATACAACTCCCAGTGACCAGTGAGATTACAAAGAGTTAATCTCCTCCAGGTCCCATCAGCTAAACAGTGTCAGCTGGGGGCCCACGGGGGAGGGCTTTCTCTGTGGCTGCCCCAGTTCTCTGGAAACATTACCTCCAGAGCTCATGACTGCTCCATCCTGATGGCCATCCAAAAAGCAGTTAAGACCTGGCTTTTCCGGCAGGCCTGGGGCCGTTGAGCTTGCGGTTATAATTGTAAAGATCTGGCCATGGAATTATGTGTATGGGTTTTAATTATTTTAATGCTTAAGAAGTTTTTAAGATTTTATTCTGTTGTTAAGCTGCCCGGAGTCCTTTTGGAGTTGGGGTATATATATATATAAACAAACAAACAAACAAACAAACAAACAAACATACAAATAAATAAACAAATAAATAAATATTGGCCAGATGCCCTTCCTGACACCATGCAAAGTTCTTAGCAGATCCCCCCCCCCTTTGTTTCCTAAGAGAAAAACATCAGCTGCTATCTAGGATTGAACTTTCAATCTTCTGATTAGGAGGCAAGAATCTTCACTACTGGATCACCTTGCTAATTCACTTGCATGCCAATAATGTTGTACTTAGGCAAAAACATTTTATTTGTAATTATTCTAGCAGAATCTAATCTACAGCATCAGTTCAGACCAGTTCGCTCGTACCTGTGGCAGAAATTTGTATCCGCTCACTGAATTGGTAGCGATGTCCACACTCCCGAACTGGTTCTACGCTTGCCGTGTCTGGCAAAAAAAAACCCCTCTGCGCATGCACAGAGGCTTCTGCTCATGTCCAGAAGGTCATTTGCTTGATGTGATGGGGGGTAAACATGAGAGAAGTAAGTGTGCAGCTACAAAACATGCACTTCGACTGGAATGCAAAGTGGAAGTAAGTGGAACCAGTGATGGCTCCTACGGATACAGTCAGGTATTTATTCATTTATTTATTATTTGGATTTGTATGCCGCCCCTCTCCGAAGACTCGGCGCGGCTCACAGCAAGTAGTACAAATCATATATAATCCAATCAGTTAAAATATTTAAAGCTTTAAAAAAAACCCATATACTAACAGACACACACACAAGCATACCATGTATAAATTAAACATGCCCAGGGGGAGATGATTCAATTCCCCCATGCCTGACGGCAAAGGTGGGTTTTGAGGAGCTTACGGAAGGCAGGAAGAGTAGGGGCAGTTCTAATCTCCGGGGGGAGTTGGTTCCAGAGAGCCGGTGCCGCCACAGAGAAGGCTCTTCCCCTGGGGCCCGCCAACCGACATTGTTTAGTTGATGGGACCCGGAGAAGGCCCACTCTGTGGGACCTAATCGGCCACTGGGATTCGTGCGGCAGGAGGCGGTCTCGGAGATATTCTGGCCCAATGCCATGAAGGGCTTTAAAGGTCATAACCAACACTTTGAATTGTGACCGGAAATTGATCGGCAGCCAATGCAGACTGCGGAGTGATGGTGAAACATGGGCATACCTAGGTAAGCCCATGACTGCTCTCGCAGCTGCGTTCTGCACGATCTGAAGTTTCCGAACACTTTTCAAAGGTAGCCCAATGTAGAGAGCATTACAGTAGTCGAACCTCGAGGTGATGAGGGCATGAGTGACTGTGAGCAATGAGTCCCGGTCCAGATAGGGCCGCAACTGGTGCACCAGGCGAACCTGGGCAAACGCCCCCCTCGCCACAGCTGAGAGATGGTTTTCTAATGTGAGCTGTGGATCGAGGAGGACGCCCAAGTTGCGAACCCTCTCTGAGGGGGTCAATAATTCCCCCCCAGGGTAATGGACGGACAGATGGGATTGTCCTTGGGAGGCAAAACCCACAGCCACTCCGTCTTATCCGGGTTGAGTTTGAGTCTGTTGACACCCATCCAGGCCCCAACAGCCTCCAGGCACCGGCACATCACTTCCACCGCTTCGTTGACTGGGCATGGGGTGAAGATGTAAAGCTGGGTATCATCAGCATATTGATGATACCTCACCCCATGTCCTTGGATGATCTCACCCAGCGGTTTCATGTAGATGTTAAATAGCAGGGGGGAGAGGACCGACCCCTGAGGCACTCCACAAGGGAGAGACCTCGGAGCCGACCTCTGACCCCCCACTAACACCGACTGCGACCGGCCAGAGAGGTAGGAGGAGAACCACTGGAGAACAGTGCCTCCCACTCCCAACCCCCCCAGCCGGTGCAGAAGGATACCATGGTCGATGGTATCGAAAGCCGCTGAGAGGTCGAGGAGCACCAGGACAGAGGATAAACCCCTGTCCCGGGCCCGCCAGAGATCATCCATCAACGCGACCAAAGCGGTTTCCGTGCTGTAACCGGGCCTGAAACCCGACTGCTGGGGACCTAGATAATCGGCTTCTTCCAAGGACCGCTGGAGCTGGAGTGCCACCACCTTCTCAACAACCTTCCCCATAAAGGGAAGGTTGGAGACTGGACGATAGTTATTAAGTACGGCTGGGTCCAGGGAAGGCTTCTTGAGGAGGGGGCGCATGAGCGCTTCTTTATAGAGTGTTGGAAAAACTCCCCTCCCCAAGGAAGCGTTGGTAATCTCCTGGGCCCAGCTCCGTGTCACCTCCCTGCTGGCCGAAACCAACCAGGAGGGACACGGATCCAGTAAACAGGTGGCGGAACTCACAGCTCCAATGGCCTTGTCCACTTCATCAGGTGTCACCAGATCAAACTCTTCCCAGACAGGTGGACAAGTACGTGCCCCAGTCACCTCGACTGACTCGTTGTCAGCCGACTCTGTTTTACAATTGGAGTCGAGGTCGGCCCGGATCTGAGCGACTTTATCACCGAAAAATGTGTTAAAGTCCTCGGCACTACTCTGCAAGGGCTCCCCAACTCCCCCCTGGTTAAGAAGGGAGCGGGTCACCCTAAACAGAGTGGCCGGGCGGGATTCCGCTGATGCAATCAAGGCGGCATGGTACGCGCATCTTGCCGCCTTGAGCGCCACTTTGTAAGTCTTAATAAAAGCTCTTACAAGTGTTCGATCAGATTCAGACCTACTCTTCCGCCATCGCTTCTCTAGACGTCTCTTTTGGCGTTTCAACTCCCGGAGCTCCTCGTTGAACCATGGGGCTCTACGGGGTCTAGCGCCACGGAGAGGTCGCAAAGGCGCAATCCGGTCAAGAGCCTCCGCAGCAGCCCTGTTCCAGGCCTCCGGAAGAGACTCCGCCGAACTGTGGATGAGTGCCTCTGGAATAACCCCAAGCGCCGTCTGAAAGCCCTCTGGGTCCATCAGGCGTCTGGGGCAAAACATCTTCATTGGTTCCGCCTCCCTGCGGGGAAGGATTGGAGCCAGGAAGTCAAGCCGTAGTAGAAAATGGTCTGACCATGACAAAGGCAATGCTTCTAAGCCCCTTAGTCTCAGACCATTTCTCAATTGCTCGGAAAGGAATACCATGTCAGGTGCATGCCCTCCCTCGTGAGTCGGACCCTATACTACTTGAGTCAGGTCCATGGCTGTCATGGTGGCCATGAACTCCTGTGCCAACCCAGAGGTTTCACCGAGTGACGGCAGGTTGAAATCCCCCAGGACAATGAGTCCGGGGAACTATTTATTTTATTTATTTATTTATTTATTTATTTAGATTTGTATGCCGCCCCTCTCCGCAGACTCGGGGCGGCTCACAACAAAGTGAAAAACAATTTATAACAAATCTAAATTTCTACTAAAAACATTTTAAAAACCCCATTTTCTAAACACACATACATACACACATACCATTCATAAATTGTATATGCCCGGGGGAGATGTCTCAGTTCCCCCATGCCTGACGACACAGGTGGGTCTTAAGGAGCTTACGAAAGGCAAGGAGAGTAGGGGCAGTTCTAATCTCCGGGGGGAGTTGGTTCCAGAGGGTCAGGGCCGCCACAGAGAAGGCTCTTCCCCTGGGGCCCGCCAACCGACATTGTTTAGTTGACGGGACCCGGAGAAGGCCCACTCTGTGGGACCTAATCGGTCGCTGGGATTCGTGCGGCAGCAGGCGGTCTCGGAGATATTCTGGTCCAGTGCCATGAAGGGCTTTAAAGGTCATAACCAACACTTTGAATTGTGACCGGAAGTTGATCGGCAGCCAATGCAGACTGCGGAGTGTTGGTGAAACATGGGCATACCTAGGTAGGCCCATGACTGCTCTCGCAGCTGCATTCTGCACGATCTGAAGTTTCCGAACACTTTTCAAAGGTAGCCCCATGTAGAGAGCATTACAGTAGTCGAACCTCGAGGTGATGAGGGCATGAGTGACTGTGAGCAGTGAGTCCCGGTCCAGATAGGGTCGCAACTGGTGCACCAGGCGAACCTGGGCAAACGCCCCCCTCGCCACAGCTGAAAGATGGTTCTCTAATGTGAGCTGTGGATCGAGGAGGACGCCCAAGTTGCGGACCCTCTCCAAGGGGGTCAATAATTCCCCCCCCAGGGTAATGGAAGGACAGATGGAATTGTCCTTGGGAGGCAAAACCCACAGCCACTCCGTCTTATCCGGGTTGAGTTTCAGTCTGTTGGCACCCATCCAGGCCCCAACAGCCTCCAGACACCGGCACATCACTTCCACTGCTTCGTTGACTGGGCATGGGGTGGAGATGTAAAGCTGGGTATCATCAGCGTACTGATGATACCTCACCCCATGCCCTTGGATGATCTCACCCAGCGGTTTCATGTAGATATTGAATAGCAGGGGGGAGAGGACCGACCCCTGAGGCACCCCACAAGGGAGAGACCTCAGAGTCGACCTCTGACCCCCCACTAACACCGACTGCGACCGACCGGAGAGGTAGGAGGAGAACTACTGAAGAACAGTGCCTCCCACTCCCAACCCCTCCAGCCGGTGCAGAAGGATACCATGGTCGATGGTATCGAAAGCCGCTGAGAGGTCAAGAAGCACCAGGACAGAGGATAAACCCCTGTCCCGGGCCCGCCAGAGATCATCCATCAACGCGACCAAAGCAGTTTCCGTGCTGTAACCGGGCCTGAAACCTGACTGCTGGGAACCTAGATAATCGGCTTCTTCCAAGGATCGCTGGAGCTGGAGTGCCACCACCTTCTCGACAACCTTCCCCATAAAGGGAAGGTTGGAGACTGGAGAACTCCACCGCCAACCTGGCTACCTCCTCGAGTAGCACAGGCAGGGCTTTTGACACACAGCTGGGAGGCAGGTACGTGAGAAATAAGCCCACCTGAACCCCTAAGTCCAACTTCAACAAGAGAGACTCGCAACCCGCAATTTCCGGAGCAATGAGTCTACGCAGGCAAAGGCTCTCCCTGGCTATAATAGCCACTCCTCCCCCCCTTCCCTGGGGTCGAGGTTGATGCCATATCTGAAACCCGGCTGGGCAGATTTCAGAGAGAGGAACGCCTCCCTCTGGGCCCAGCCAGGTTTCAGTAATACATGCCAGGTCGGCCTCCTCATCCAGGATCAGATCCCGGATGAGGAGAGCTTTATTTACCACCGACCTGGCATTAAGCAGCAGCAACCTGAGCCCAGGGCCAGAGTTACACTCATCACCAGTGCCCAAGGTTGGGCTCACAGAGCCAGAACAAGGGACCGTTATTAAGCAACGATCCCTCGTTCCCCTGGAACGGCTAACTCTGTGGCCCCCGCCATATATGCACAACCAGTGGAAAAAGTTTGGTTTTCTTTCTTTCCCTTCTGGGCTCTGGGTATGTTTTCCCTATCACAGTAAATGAGGTTGAATGTGCATAATTTTAAAAGAGCTGTGTGTGTGTGTGCGTGCATGTGTATGTATACACATACAGTTTATATAGGAGATAATGTATATTTTTGTGTGTCTGTGTGTAATATGTATGTACATTTATGGCATATATACATAGAATTAAATAGTATATTTGGGATGTTCAGTAATAGTAAATAGATAAGAAAATCTCTTTGAGGCGAAGAGAGGCCAGGCACCCTAACCCTAGCCCAAACCCTTGAAGTGAGTGATGTCAAGTTGGCCACCTTTAAGCCAGTCACATGACCTTTAAGCCACCCCCGGTCACATGATCATCAAGCCACTCCCACCTGGTCACATGGCCAGCAAGCCACACCCACAAGTAAGCCATGCCTACAGTGTGGTAGTAAAAAGGTTTGCAGCCCTTCACCGAGTGGAACCCACCCCTGTAAAACACCGAGTCTATGGAGAGGGGCGGCATACAAATCTAATAAATAAATAAAATAAATAATTTAAATAAATAAATAAATAAACATACAGTATAAAACAGTGATCTGACAACAAATCAGTTTCTTAAAAGATACCAAGGTATCTTTTAAAAAGCTAAACTTCCAATATATCCAGCAACAAAATATGGGCATTTGAAAAGACCTTAGCAACTCTAGTCATTGTCTTAAACACGTACATTCAAAATATGGATGTGTGGGGCCTTTTTTTTCCACAATCAGATTTTTTAAAAACATGATAAATGTGCATTTGGTGACCACTGATAAGGCACAAACATTCCCTTGAGATTGCATTTCTCTTGCTGAGATATTGTATTTCCCCATTATTCAAACCATTATATCTTGTATCTGAAAACTCATCCTCTGGTCGTGAATCTATTCCCATTGGAATACCTGTGTGGAATGTGATTGTACAAGAGCTATGGGAGATGATGGGACATTCTCTTCAACATCATTAGTGACAAACGATGCCCCCCATTTCACACACTGATATTGTTTCTGAATATTTAACTAAAGATTCCCTTGTGCTTTTCCATTGCTCTGGTCCTGTTTCATAATAGATTTCTTGGGGGCCGGGTATGTGTGAAAATCAGCTTTGGAGCACTTGATTTTTTTTCTTTGTATGAAATATAAATCTAGTTCTTTTATTTTTTTAAAAAAGGAAAATAACATCAACCTCTATTCTCTTTAGCAAGCCATACCTCCTCTGTGTGTGGACATGAAGGTGCAAATATGGAAGAGAAGGCAAGAAAAGTTAAGTCCATCCTTGTGCTAAGTGGAAATCCCAAGGAGCTAATCAGGGAATTATTGGTGCTTGACTGACACATTTTGGTCTGAGGGAACCATATTAGAGTTATATGACAATATGATGATATTGAAGATGATGGTGACAGGATATCTTGTCTTTTTATCCATAATTACATTTTCCTTTCTTGCTCATGGATAAGATAATAATAATAATATGGCCCCCTGTGGGTGTAGGGACAATTTCCACTTGAGTTATACTGTCAATCTATGTCTAATCATTGGTATAGAAATATCCTAATGCTGGTTTCGAAAACTTGCTAATAATGGATGTATTTTGAGAAAGAATTGCTTTCAAAAAGTTTAAGGTACAAATGTAATCATTTCTTTGTAAGCTTTCCAGATCTCAACCATTTTGACTATTTGAAAAACTTTAGCTTCTACTTCACTTCAAGGCAATTTCTTCTGCTTTATATAAAACGCTTACGTTAAGCATGTCAGATTCTCTTGAAAAATCTAAAAATCTGGGGGCATGATGGGATTTGTCCTTAATAAGTACAAATGAAACTTTTGGGACACAGAATTCTTTTTTAAATCTATTTCATCAACATTTGGCTATGAAAATAATCCATATGTTGCACTTCACTAAAACAACATAGAATTGTAAGGGGTTTTTTGCTATAAGAAATTGACAGCTTTTAGCATCTTTGGTGATAATGTCCAATTCCTGAGTCATCCTTTATAATGAGATCCAATCAACTTTTAATTGTAGTATTTATGATGAATTGTGCTACTGTTTTTTTAATTTTCTAAGACATATATATTATTAAAGCATAAGACTTTATTCAGGTCCCGCTTCTTTTGATTTGGTTTGCAAAAATACAAAAATATTAAGTCATCCTTTCATTGGATCAGTGGACTTAAAGTGTTTGAAATTGTTTTGGCTGTCAAATTAACTAAGTACTACTCTGGGGTGGGGGGGAATTGAAAGGTTTTTTTAAAAAAAGTTATAGGTACAACACTAATAATATATTGCCTTTGACTTGAAGATTCTATGTTCCTTTTCAATTTTAGGAGAAACATACAATAATGGGAGAGACTCATGTCTTCATTTCCAAGCACCTTAAATGCATCTAATTAGCCACTGTGAAAAGCAAAGTACATTATTAATATATACCTTGGGCTAGTCCACCAGGCCTATATTCTTATATTATTGTATAATTTGTTTGTTTGTTTCTAGTTCTTGAGGCCTTGAAGTGTTTGTCTATAAATAGATATATGTCATTCCTCAAAGTAGAATTTGAATTCTACTTTGAGTAGAGATTTTTATGCTCTACATCAATCCAACTTGTGGAAGAATAGCACATGACAGTTACTGTTGGGATACAGACAAAGTCTGGTCACTCTGGCCTGCAATTGGGCAAAGAACTCTGATATTCAATTTATCCACTAATATTTAAGGAATTAGGCAGTTGTAACTGTGAAAGGAAGCTAGGTATCCTAGTGGAGCCCCATTTAAGTATGAGCCATCAGTGCTGCAGTTGCCAAAAATTCCAATGCAATCCTAGGCTGCATCAACAGAGGGAGAGTATCAAGATCATGAGAAGTGCTACTGTTTTATATTACACTAGTGAAGCCATACTTGGAATATTGCATCCAGTTCTGCTCACCATCAGAAAAAAGGTTCTGAGGTCCTAGAAAAAGTACAGAAAAGAACGACAAAGATGACAAGGGGTATGAATATAAACTGTATGACAAATGGTTAAGGAACTAGGTGTTTGTTTGTTTGTTTGTTTGTTTGTTTATTTATTTATTTGATTTGATTTGATTTGTATGCCGCCCCTCTCCGTAGACTTGGGGCGGCTCACAACAATAACAAAAACAATGTAAAAACAAATCTAATAATTTAAAAAACACTAAAAACCCCATTATTAAAAGCAAACATACACACAAACATACCATGTATAAACTGTATAGGCCCGTGGGAGATGTCTCAGTTCCCCCATGCCTGACAGCAGAGATGGGTCTTAAGAACTTTACAAAAGGCAAGGACGTTGGGGGCAGTTCTAATCTCTGGGGTGAGCTGGTTCCAGAGGGTCAGGGCCGCCACAGAGAAGGCTCTTCCCCTGGGTCCCGCCAAACGACATTGTTTAGTCGATGGGACCCGGAGAAGGCCAACTCTGTGGGACCTAACCGGTCGCTGGGATTCGTGCGGCAGAAGGCGGTCCCGGAGATATTCTGGTCCGATGCCATGAAGGGCATTATAGGTCATAACCAACACTTTGAATTGTGACCGGAAATTGATCGGCAACCAATGCAGACTGCGGAGTGTTGGTGTAACATGGGCATACCTAGGGAAGCCCATGATTGCTCTCGCAGCTGCATTCTGCACGATCTGATGTTTCCGAACACTTTTCAAAGTTAGCCCCATGTAGAGAGCCTTACAGTAGTCGAACCTCGAGGTGATGAGGGCATGAGTGACTGTGAGCAGTGAGTCACAGTCCAGATAGGGCCGCAACTGGTGCACCAGGTGAACCTGGGCAAATGTCCCCCTCGCCACAGCTGAAATATGATTCTCTAATGTGAGGTATGTCTAGAGTTACAAGGAGAAGGACTAGTGTGACATAATCTGTCATCCAAATCTGAGGTGCTTAACTTAAATAAGAGGGGTCAACTTATTTTCCAAAGCACCTGAAAGCAGAAGAAGAAACAATCGCTGGAAGTTCATTAAAGAGATATCCAACCTAGAACTAAGAAAAAAATTCCTCACAATGAGAAAAGGTAATCAGTGGAATGGTTTGCCTCTAAAAGTTGTGGGTGCTCTATCACTGGAGATTTTCAAGAAGAGGTTTGACAACCATTTGTCTGGAATAGTATAAAGTCTCCTACTCAAGCAGGGGGTTAGACTAGAAGACCTCCAAGATACCTTCTAACCCCATATTCTTAGACATCCTGGCAATTTCACTATCTTGGATTTGAGGGAGCATTGTAGAAATCAAAATGTATTTGTTGATACATATTTTTCTTGCTGCATCTACTCAGCAAAGAGAAATATGTTTATTTTTATAACAGAGGTATTTCTCAAATACATTCTAAGATCTACCCTCATATAAAATATTCAAAAGAGAAAGTGAGCATGTACTTTATTGCGAATTGCCTCAAACCCTTCTGTGGTCAGATTTGTGTGGATTGCAGTCTTGTCCCAAGTGATTGTTGTTGATGTTGTTGTTTAATGGCTAAATCATGATTATAATAGCACTATGTAGCTGGCAACATTTCAGAAACTGTCTAGTGAAAGAGAACCACTAAAGTAGATAGCCACATAGTACTCCTTACTAGTAGATGCAACATTCTGGGATTGTTCAAGTCTTGGATGGAAAGATCTCGACTTTGCTGCTGGTTTGATTAATTCTTTGTTTTTCAATATAAATATAGGGACTGGATGAGTAAAATGCATATATATATATGTATGTATGTATGTATGTATGTATGTATCTATCTATCTATCTATCTATCTATCTATATATATATATATATATATATATATGTCACATGTTTTTGCTGAATTTGAAAATTAAGGGAGACTAGGATAGATCTATTTCGGCCTTATTTTGGCCTCATCAGCTAGCCATACCCACACTGGGACTTGAACCTGCAACCTTTGCCTTGTAAGGCAGAGAATTAACCTCTAGGTACAGTATCAAATCCTTTCAGCTCTGTACCAGGGAAGGGTTACATTTTGTGTTGAATCACCCTGGTATATTGAAGGAACATCACAGCTCCTTTTTTGCCTCTCGTCCCAACCCAGGGCCATTTCCAAGGCAGTTAATTTTATTGATAGCCGACAATTCTATCTGTATGTGTCACATGTTTTTGCTGAATTTGAAAATTAAGGGAGACGATAGATCTATTTCGGCCTTATTTTGGCCTCATCAGCTAGCCATACCCTCACTGGGACTTGAGTCTGCAACCTTTGCCTTGTAAGGCAGAGAATTATCCTCTAGGCTACAGTATCCAATCCTTTCAGCTCTGTACCAGGGAAGGGTTACATTTTGTGTTGAATAACCCTGGTATATATATAAATTTTATGACATATTTGGAATCGCACTGGATATGAAGCTGTGAACAACAACAAAATACATATAGAAATAGTCCATACTTATCAACCGCAGTTAGAATCAGACATTATGTTACTAAGCAATACTATTATAAAATGAAAAAAAAAAAATCACATGACTCTGCCCGACATAGGATGGCAATTTCAATTGAAGCTGCTAGTGAAGCTGTGTCGATCTGCTCCAGGATTACTAATAAAAATTATATTATATCCCATTCCTAAAAGCCATCATACTTTAGATTCCATTCACCGAATATATTCAAAGCAGAACTTATATATTTGATAGGATACTTTAATTTGGATTCCTACTACATACATAGAATTGGATTAAGAATTTAAATAGTCATGTTGCAACACATAAGTCGACTTTGTGGGGGAGAAAGTGTGTGTGCATGTACATTACACATACATACAATAATTTAACATTTATTTCCTACATATGCATTTTGGTTTTATTGTATCTATAATATTTCCTCCCTCTTAAACGTAAAGAGAAATGTAAAATTCTAAAGGCAAGGGTATCTTCATATAATATAGATGATTTAATCAGTAATTTCATATGTGATGGATCATTTTGCATTCTGTATCATGAATTAATTTGTACAATTTGCTTATCCTAAGAAAGTTTTCTGAATGGGTATCTATTAAATATGCTATATCACTCTATTAATATATAAAGTATTCTGGCTGTGAATACTCTGTGTGTGTGTGTGTGTGTGTGAGAGAGAGAGAGAGAGAGAGAGAGAGAGAGAGAGAGAGAGAGAGAGAGAGAGAGACCTATCTGAAAAAAATCATGGAGAGACTTTTAAATTCTATTTACTATAGGTATTTAGCATGCAGAACTCTACTATCTTTTATATGTTGACTTAAAAAAACTTTATAAAAGCATTGTACTATTGTACAACTTTGTACTGTTTGTGTATAGACTTATCAGAAGGATCAATAAAATTTTTCATATTTAAAAAAACCTATTTTTTATACTTATATTGAATAGGTGAGCAGAATCAAAGATAATATCTTTGGCATGGATCATCTCTTTGACCTATATTGAATATTTACTGAGGATTTATCTTTATTCTAATAAAAATAACACTTTTGTTTTTGCAGATGGAGTTTCTTCGGTTTTTCAAGAGTTTCATTTGAAAGGATGGAGAGATATTTCCTGACACTGCAAATTACCTGATAAATCAAATATACTGCAGGGGGTGGGAGGAAAGAAAAGAGGCCTTAATCACTTTGGACATGAGTTGAACAACTAAAGTTTTGATGAGGAAAAATGCACAGACAAGTCTATGTGGTCATCTGTATTCTGTAGTCTGAAAAGGAAATGTCCAATGTTAATTCTATAGGGCCTACAGTCTGTTTAGTAGGTGCATTTAAAGTTCAGTAAAGTGTGTCCTTCACTGAGCTATTTTACAAGTCATGAACCATTAACAAGATGTGTTGCAAAATACTGGAAACTGTCCAGTAATGGCTTCTGAATTAGTTTACTACCGGTTTGCGCACATACACAGAAGCGTTCTGGGGTGGGTGGAGCCTCCCACTGCCACTGCTACTGGTTTTAAAAACTGGTCCAAACTGGGAGCAACCCACCACTGAAGCTGTCATCAACCATGTCAAACAGGAAGTCAGTTTTATCATAGTATACATCGGGAGTCTCCAACCATGGCAATTCTAATGCTTGTGGACTTCAACTCCCAGAATTCCTCAGCCAGCAAAGCCTGTTTCCTGAATGCTTATTTGTACCCTATGACAATCGTTAAGTGTTATACCTTACAATTTTTGACAAATGTGTCTTTTATTTTATGAGCACTGAGAGCATATGCACCAATGACAAATTCCTTGTGTGTCCAATCACACTTGGCCAATAAAGAATTCTATTCTATTCTATTCTACTCTGGATCTTATGATCCACTTAATAGCTGTTGTGATTTGCTTAACAGTGGCAAAAAAGGTGTACATATATGCATGACTCACTTAAGTGCTTTGTTTAGCAACCAAAATTCTGGTCTCAAATATAACAACTTGAGGATTACCTATATCAGAGTGCAATTGAATTTAAAAGTGGCATAGGAAAGCAAGCTTACTTGTATTGACTACACACTTACCAGCCATCTTTACTGATGTTCTATTGACATCTGATACTCCAGATATTTTCATATACAAATGAAATAGATTACGCAGAATGTTCGCTCATTGCACATATAGCTACTGATGAGAAGGAGCGCATTCTTTGCCTTGCATTGTGATTTGGAAATGTGCCTATTGTATCCAATCTGACTGCTCAGAGTAATAACTTAGAAGGAATGAATAAATTTGTTTCAAGAAGATGGAATTTGTTTCATTAGTATTGTTTAAATTAAATTCGAGGGAGATATCATTTGTAGTGCAGCATCTAAAGTATCTTTGTAAATAGGTAGCTGCATGCCATCACCCAACAGAAAATAAAAAATGAAAAGGGATTTTTGAAATGTTCATTTTAAGAAATGCATATTTTCATTTGTTTAAGAACAGCTGTTGTCATATGCCTTAGCCCCAATTAAAATCATAGCTTTGTTGTTTGTTTTTATAATTTATAAAAATGAGACATTAAAATATTCTGTTTGTCTTCTATACTATTTTGGTGGGGAAAAATGTAAGGATATATGGTAACTGTTGTAAGCCCTATTTTAAATAAATATTTACTAGTCATATATAATGAATTATATATGTGGGCTTGTATCAATTATATGTAAACAAAATTGTATTACCACATTATCTTATATTTTAGCAGCTAAAATGCTGTTTCTTAAAATATGTTGACTGTCACATTAAAAAGTTCTAGCTCATGATACATACATACATAACCCATTTCCCCCAAAATAAGACAACCCCCTGATCATAAGCCCAATTGGGCTTTTGAATACATGGCAATAAGGCCAAACACTTATTTCAGGGTTCAAAAATGATAAGACAGGGTCTTATTTTGGGGGAAACACAGTATGTGTGTGTGTGTGTATTCATATTCATGGATGTTTGATTATTTAAATGAATGTTGTTTATGCAGATACAGTCTTCGGAGAGGGGCGGCATACAAATCTAATAAATATAACATATAATATAATATAGCAGAACTACTTACTGGACTAAAATGGAAGGAATCACAGGAACCAGATAGATTACATCAAAATACATTCTCTTATCTGAAAGAATGGTTTTGAATAGTTCCTGATACAGTGTTGCTCTCAAAAATCGTACAAACAAAATGTAAATGGGAACTAAGGTTTATCAAAACAGCTATGTGTGATGTTGAAGATTCTATCTCTGGGGTACTAGAAATTCTGTGTTTGTTGTCTCAGGTGCGAGAAAATGCAGTACAATAAATAACCAGATATGAAAATGATGTCATTTATGATGCACATTTTGATTTAGCTTACTTTGGCAATGTGTCACAACCAACAGTGGGATTAGATAGTCTGTGCTTGCCAACACTAGAAGTGTACATTTGCTAGAGAGGCTGTCATTTCATGGTAACCAGTAATAAAACTGATTTTGTTGTCAGGATTTCTTAGGAAGGAACACATTTATTCAAGCATAGGTGGGCAATATATATAAATAATCTAAAATGTACAGTCAGATGTAGGCTGTCAATGGAAGAAGTTTTCAATATTTAGCAAAGCATGCTTAATCTGGACAGAAGTATAGCCTCAGTATTTGCAAAACATAAACTTAATTTACATTTTGGTCAGGATTCTTTTTTCTCTAAGTACATTGAAGAAATTGAGCTCTCTACTATTTGATTACCGGTAGTTTTGATTCCTCCTATTGCACATATTGAGAAACATATTAATAAATGGACAAAAATATGTGGAAACAATAACATGGATCAACCTTATTCAGTTCAAGTAATTGGGGTATTTGTAAATTATTATTTATAGACATAGCTGTGACTCCTGAATTTGTTTGCATTTCCAACTCCTATCAAATTTATCAAAAGGATATATATTGAATAAGTGTGTTGGGGGGGATATCATGCCATGTTTTTTTATCTTTGGTGTGGGAATTTCTATTGGCTTAGTCTTATGATGTGATATCAAAAGATAATATTCATAACATAGAATCTGAGCTAGTATATTGGCTTTATACGAGGGTCGCCCAGAAAGTAATGCACCACATTTTTTTCTTCAACAATTATTTATTGAACACAATGAAACTTACACACAAGAAAGAATGGTGTTTCTTCTACACTCCCTATTTTTCCACATTCTGTGGCCTTCCTCCAGTGAAACACAAGGGCGTGTATGCCCTGTCAGTACCACTCCTTGTTCTGATCACAAAGCCATTTCTGCACTATGCAAATCACCTTGTCATCCTCAAAATATCTTCCCTGAATGAGAGAGAAAATGAGAGCGGGGGAGAGAGAAAGGGAGGAAGGAAAAGAGAGAGAGAGAAAAGGAGAGGAAAGCAGAGAGAGAAAGAGAGAGAGATAAAAAGAGAGAGGGAGAGAGAAAAATAGAGAAAGGGAGGAAGGAAGAGAGAGAGAGAAAAAGAGAGGAAGGAAGAGAGAAAGAGACCGAGAGGGAGGGAAGGAGTGAGAGAGAAAGAAAGAGACAAGGAAGAAGGAAGAGAAAGAGAGAGAGAAACAAGAAAGGGATGAAGAGAGTAAAAAGAGGGAGGGAGAAAGAGAGAGAAAAAAAGATTTTTTTGGTGAATTTTTTTAGCCCCCCCCCCCCCCCCCCCAATGGTGTCTCTCTTTCCCAATCTTAAAATCTGGTCACTTTACTGTAAGTGGATGGGGTAACTCTGTCCAACCCTCTTTAGTGATGTGTTCCGAAGTCCACAAACTAGTGTGAGGCTCAGCAGTATCATGTTGAATCAAACATTCACCTGGGTTGTTATGGCGTCGAAGTTGCTGGAAGCGCTGCTTAAGTTTGGTTAATATCTTCACATAAGCTTCAGAATTAATGATGCTGCCTCTTGGCATCACATCAATGAGTATGACATTTCCACAGTCCTAAAACACAATGATCATGACCTTACTGGAGGAAGCAGTTGCTTTTAATTTTTTCTTTTGTGGACATTGAGGGTTACACCATTCCATCAACTATCGTTTTGTTTTGGGCTCAGAATGGTGAACCCAGGTTTCATCACCTGTCACAATCATGGATAAGAACGCTTCCCCCGCAGCTTCAAAATGTTTTAGCAGCTCAGAAGAAATTATTTTTTTTCTGAGAGATTTGTGGTCCACTGTAAAACAGCGCAGAACCCATGATGCACACACTTTTGAGTAATCAAGAGCACAGGTGATTGCATCCACACTTCCTTTTCTGATTGACAGCTTTAGCGCCAACTGCTGAGTCGTTATGCGTTGGTCCTTGCGAATGAGTACATCAACAAGCTGCATTTTGTCAGGTGTGACAACCGTGGCTGGCTGCCCTGAACGCTGCAAATCTTGGAGCTCTGCCAAACCATCTTCTAATGGCCTCACCCTCTGTGCCCAGCAACTAACCGCACTTCAGTCGACTGCAGATTCTCCATGAACTCTACACAAACATTTGTGAATGTTCCCAACAGTTTCTTTCTCCGCAGTGTGAAATTCCATTTCAAAACACTGCTGCAGCTACACTATCTGTCTGAAGAAATGCAAAATTTACATACGCACTCCTGACAATAAAAATAATGTATATCTAAAGTTTTACATTTGTACCATTACAGTGAACCCTCGATCATCGCGAGGGTTCCGTTCCAGGACCCCACGCGATGATCGATTTTTAGCGAAGTAGCGGTGCGGAAGTAAAAACACCATCTGCGCGTGCGCAGATGGTGTTTTTGCTTCCACTGCCGCCCACCCTTCGCCCGCCCACCCCGTTGCTCGCGCCTGGGGTGCGCGCGCGCTTGGGGACTCCCTAGCTCTGCTTCCCAGCTGGGGAGCGGAGCTGGGATGTCCCCAAGCGCGCGCGCTTTCCCCAGCAACGCGCGGGCGGTGGGGACTCCCTAGATCCGCTTCCCAGCTGGGGAGTGGAGCTGGGATGTCCCCAAGCGCGCGGGCACCGCCCGCCCGCCCACGCTGTTGCTGGGGCCGCTTCCCAGCTGGGGAGCGGAGCTGGGGTGTCCCAGGGAAGCCTCTGGGGGAAGGGGGAAGACCCAGGGAAGCCTCTGCCCGGCGGGGAAACTCCACCATCTACGCATGCGTGGAAGGGCATGCATGCGCAGATGGTGGAGTTTACTTCCGGGTTGAAAACTCACGAAATAGCCCTTTCGCGATACTTGAGGACGCAAAACTCGAGGGTTCACTGTACTGTAGGTTGAGAAAAAAAATGTGGTGCATTACTTTCTGGGTGACCCTCGTACAAAACCTTTTAGCAATAAAACATTATTTATTGCTTTATATTTGTATTTAATATTGTATATTAAATATGCAAACTTTATTTTAAAAAATACTGCTACAATATATAATACTGCATTGGTGAGACCACAGTATAATCTTATTGATCACCTACCCATGGCACTTTCAGCCTGAACATTAGTATACTTAAACTAATATGTGACCTTCTATGTCTATTTCAAAGTAACATGCATTTTCTGAGGATAACATATTTTGTAAGTTTGTAGATACCTGACCATACAATCGGTCTTATACAGCAGATTTAAGACTCCTTATCAAAAGCAGCAAATGAACTTCTTTCAAATGCTATATAATGTTCTTCAAATTTGTAAGAAAAAATGAAAAGAATTTCAGAAGGATCAAACAATATCTAATCTATTTAATGACTACATTCATTTCCTTTTTGTGCATTCTTGGTTATAAGCCAATTTACAAAGCATTTGCTGTGGATGCTTTATGTTAGTTTTGTTTTGTTTTGGGAGAATTGTGCTGTAAGTCAATCAAAGAGTTAATAAAAACGCCTTGCTCTAAAAGGTCATTTCCAAACTAAATGCAGCAATTCAAAGTGGGAAATGGAATGAATGCCAAGAAGATGTTTAATGAAGTAACATTTGAGCTGTATCCTTTCAAGAACATTTGCAGAATTGTTTGATTGCCTGAGAGTACACAGGAAACAATAAACCTACACAGCACTAGCAGGGTCTCTGATGGTTACATTTGCTGAAAGTCTGCCAAACTACTTGGAATTTTAAGTACAGTACAGTTAAGGTCGAACAATCTCATGTGCTAGAAATTTTGCCATGTATTCTAGATACCAGAATAGTTTAGGGCAAGAATTCATTTTATGAATTTCAATACTTAGAATTAGTCTATTCATAGCACAGGAATTATTCTTGGGACATAATCACACAATATTATTATATAACAAGGCATTGCTGCCATGAAAGCTGAATTAAAAATCACTTCCTGCTCTAAGTAATGGAGTTTGCTACTGGTATGCAAGGTAAGTATGCAGCTGCGAGAGCAGTCATGGGCTTACCTAGGTATGCCCATGTTTCGCCATCACTCCGCAGTCTGCATTGGTTGCCGATCAATTTCCGGTCACAATTCAAAGTGTTGGTTATGACCTTTAAAGCCCTTCATGGCATCGGACCAGAATATCTCCGAGACCGCCTCCTGCCGCATGAATCCCAGCGACCGATTAGGTCCCACAGAGTGGGCCTTCTCCGGGTCCCGTCAACTAAACAATGTCGGTTGGCGGGCCCCAGGGGAAGAGCCTTCTCTGTGGCGGCCCCGACTCTCTGGAACCAACTCCCCCCGGAGATTAGAACTGCCCCTACTCTCTCTGCCTTCCGTAAAGTGCTTAAAACCCACCTTTGCCGTCAGGCATGGGGGAACTGAAACATCTCCCCCGGGCATGTACAATTTATGTTTGGTATGTTTGTGTGTGTGCTTGTTAGTATATTGGGGTTCTTTTTTAAAACTTTTAAAAATATTTAAATTTATTTGAATGTATTTGGATTTGTACGATTTGTTTATGCCTTGTTGTGAGCCGCCCCGAGTTCGCGGAGAGGGGCAGCATACAAATCTAAATAATAAATAAATAAATAAATAAATAAATAAATTTTAGATGTGTGAAAATACAAATTTCAGCCTGGAATTAGGCTGACTGCAAGAATGTATGTTTTTTATATTATTGTTATTATTGATTTTTATTATTAGATTTTAACAGTTTTTATTGTTGTTGCATTTATGCATGATATATCTATATGTATGATTGGTTTTTCTTAAATTAGGGTTTTTAAAATTACTTTTAATATTAGATTTGTTTATATTGTCTGCCCCGAGTCTGCCGCCCCGAGTCTGCGGAGAGGGGCGGCATACAAATCTAATAAATAAATAAATAAATAAATTTGTTACTATTGTTTAGCCGTCGGAGTCCATTTGGAGTGAGCAGCATATAAATACAATCAATCAATCAATCAATCAATCAATGGAGCAGAATGGCATCTACTTCAAATGAATCCCCAACATTGTGGATTAAATGTAGTGGGATTTGCAGCTATATTACTCTCAATTCATAGAAATTCCTTCATAGATAGCACTGACTTTTGACCATTTTTTTCAAGTCAATGTTTCTAATATGCATCCTTTTCTAATTTAAGTTAAAGAGGCCAGTTGACTACTGATGTTACAAGCATAATGATACGCTATTGCTGTAGATGTTGAAAATAAATTGAGGAGGAGGTGTAAGAATTGTACGTAGTCATACATGATGTCCACAGAGAGCAGGATTCTTGCCAAGAGAAGCTGCAAGCTCTAGACAATTTCCAACTGGTTCTGAATATAAGCCATACGTGAAATTGCAAAAATTACAGTTTAAGAACTACATTTTAAAATCTCTGCCAGATACTCCACTACAGATGGACCAGTGATGGGCTACCAAAATTTTTACTACCATACTGTGGGTGTGGCTTATGCATTTTGTTTCAACATCTTTCAGTGCAAATTGGGTGCTCTTGGGTGGAGCTCTAAATTTTGCTACCGGTACTACATTCCTGACCGTACCAGGAGGAGCCCATCACTGAGATGGACAGAATGTTTACTCCACTACAGATGGACAGTAAGAATGCTTCCTGGACCTTACTGTTGCAGGGAAAACATATAACTTACAAACACTAACAGCAATGGGCCAAAAGAGAAAAATCATGGCATTATAAAATCAAACACTATTCTTAGCACTGTTTTATACATGTGTGTAATTGAATCTGTTGCTACCATTGAAGATCTATGGCTAGTATGAGCTCTGGAATTATGTAAGTTCTGACTGCTTGCCTCTTTAGACCCCTTGCTAACTATGTTTCTTCAAACAAGGTCCTGATTGATGGCCCATTGGGGAAAATACTGTGATTAAAAATGACAGATGAGGGCAAGCTTGCTGATCATAGTGGATTCCAGCCAGTGATAGGCTACCAACATTTTTACTACCACACTGTGGGCATGGCTTATGCATTTTGTTTCAACATCTTTCAGTGCTCATTGGGTGCTCTGGGATGGAGCTCCAAATTTTGCTACTGGTACTGTGTACCTGACCGTACCTGTAGGAGCCCATCACTGATTCCAGCTCAAAAAAAACCAAGCCAGGGGGAAGAGGAAGAGGGCACTGTTCCATTATTTTGTCTACTGCAGATGTTGGGTTAAAAATTGTATTGGGTTAAAAAGAGTATTGCATTGGCAGTTCTGTGTTAGCAAAAACTTCAGAAGAGAAGGATTTAGGGGTAGTGATTTCTGGGTGAGCAGTGTGGTCGGACGGTAGGAAAAGCAAGTAGGATGCTTGGCTGCATAGGTAGAGGTATAACAAGCAGGAAGAGGGAGATTGTGATCCCCTTATATAGAGCGTTGGTGAGACCACATTTGGAATAATACTGTGTTCAGTTCTGGAGACCTCACCTACAAAAAGATATTGACAAAATTGAACGGGTCCAAAGACGGGCTACAAGAATGGTGGAAGGTCTTAAGTATAAAACGTATCAGGAAAGACTTAGTGAACTCAATCTGTATAGTCTGGAGGACAGAAGGAAAAGGGGGGACATGATCGAAACATTTAAATATGTCAAAGGGTTAAATAAGGTTCAGGAGGGAAGTGTTTTTAATAGGAAAGTGAACACAAGAACAAGGGGACACAATCTGAAGTTAGTTGGGGGAAAGATCAAAAGCAACATGAGAAAATATTATTTTACTGAAAGAGTAGTAGATCCTTGGAACAAACTTCCAGCAGGCGTGGTTGGTAAATCCACAGTAACTGAATTTAAACATGCCTGGGATAAACATATATCCATTGTAAGATAAAATACAGAAAATAGTATAAGGGCAGACTAGATGGACCAGGAGGTCTTTTTCTGCCGTCAGACTTCTATGTTTCTATGTTTCTAAAAAACAAGCAAGCAAAAACAGAGCAGGGCTGTGCCCCATACAGCTCATGCTGTGAGGGCAGTGATCAAGGGAAGAAAGATGGGAAAGCATAATGCGCAGGGGAACCTAAGATGGGCATGGACAAAAACCAAAGCTGTGGCTGAGAACCTTTTCAAAATAATCAGACAGATTACTATTCCTTTTTCTTCATGTGGGGATGAACAATTTGACAATGAATGAATTGAGGAAGTAAGGGGAATACGCATGCCCCTTATTTCCTCAGTACCAACCACTACTAACATTAAAAACAAACTAATTAGCACAAGAAGCATTGTAAACAAAATGCCTGAACTTCTCCTCTTATTAAATACTGCTACATTCAAAATTATATTTGTCTGCAAAACATGGTTAAATGCATCCCTCCCTGATCTCCATTATCACAGTAAGAGACTATCATGTTTACCGGTCTGATTGCAAAATCCACAGAGGAGGTGTAGTTGCCATCTTCTACAAAAAAACCACTAAAGCTAAAAAATATTCAAGTTACACATGAACTCGCTCTTCCTGAAACTATCATCTGAGAACTGTCCTTAAATGTCATACTTTGCTTCCTGCTTTATTACAGAGACCCTGATTATGACATAACACGTGCAAACAAGTTAACTTTACTACTAACATACCCTCTTATCTTTTTTGGTGATCTCTATCCACCTCTTATTAATTGGATCCTAAACCACCAAATAAAGACTGAATGCAACAATTATCACATCAAACAAGAGAAAACCCTTCTGGGCACAAAATCCAACCAGACCTTCTATAATTTTGTAAACAGCCCACTTAAAGACCCAAGATCCATCCTGCCCTTATAAAAGGATCTAACAGTAAAGATGTAATGATGAAGCAGTTAAAGTCAACCTCTTCAACACATTTTTCAGCTCAGTCTTTGTCAACAACAATGGCTCATGATGATGATGATGATGATGATAAATAAATAAAAAATAAATAAATAAAAAAAGGAGGTTCCACCAAGATTTGAACCCAGATACCTAGATTCAAAGTCCAGAGTGCTAACCATCGCACCATAGAACTAGCAATGCTTTTGCCCTATCTTCCAAGCAAACAAAGGGAGGTCCTTTCAGCAAAAGGAGCTGGGAAATCGTACAATGGGATTCCGGGGGCGGAGCTTCAACATCACAGAGTATTCAGCCGAACTCACCTGAAATTCACAGCAAGTTCAGCTGAACTCGCCGAACCTGAACACCGTTGGATTCGCCTATCACTACTGAGTTCCTGTCAAACAGACATATGGTCAAAATAGGGAGCACCCTATCAAATCCTGCACCTTTTAACACCAGTGTCTCCCAAGGCAGTCTTCTAGGATCAACAATTTTTATACTTTATATAAATGACCTTTGAAATCACATTATAAGCAACTGTGTCCTCTTTGCTAACGATGTAAAATATTTAACCAACAATGCTGCTACCCAATGTTGCAACCACCAACAGTGCTGCTACCCTTCAAAAAGACCTTGACTTTGTGTCAGAATAGTCAAAAAATTGATAACTCCAAATCTCAACCAACAAATGCTTGGTCTTACACATTGGCAAGAAGAATCAGAACAAAAAATACAAGCTGAAGTGTTAATACCACTTTAGAATGCATTGGTAAAGCCACACTTGGAATACTGCATTCAGTTTTGGTCACCATGATGCAAAAAGGATGTTGAGACTATAGAAAGAGTAACTTTCTAAATGGGACCGGAATTAAACCAGATAGCTTCTAAAGCAGCTCAAGTCAATTTTGGCTATTCTCCCAATTACCAAAGCAGATTATACAGTAAATGTTATGATCACCATGGTCTCATCTTAGGGATATGTAGCTAAGCAATAGGAAAGAGGGGCTACTATCTAATGACCTGCCTTCACAGAAACTATTGCACCCACAATGTGTGTCCCAAGGATGGAGAAACTTTTTTTGGCAAATTCTTGTCCTATTAATTTGACTAAAATCAAGGCAGAGAAATAAATTCTTTGGAAAGATGAAAAAAAAACCCAGTAATGAGTACTACTTAAAACTTCCTTAAGAGTATCAGTTGAAATGCATTTATGTGTGTTAATTATCTTAAATTGATACATGAGAATCTTGTATATTACTCATAAGTAAAAAGATAATTCTACTTCAGGTCTCATGTTAATTTACAGAAACCAGGCTGCAGAGATTAATTATGATTTTATCATCACAATCTTCAAAACTGCAAAAATTTCAGAAGTCAGAGATTTATAGCATTCCTTATAAAATGCATGATACTGTAAAGCTAATTTCAGCCTAAGAGGTTCTTTTTTTGCTCTGCCATCTGTGCAGTTAGTACAAGGGGGCTTTTTTCTTATCATTTTACTCGATGAAAAAAAGAAAAGAAATATATGCTTATCTAATTAAAACGCCATTTCCGGCAGCGGAAGTGCTCAGAGAACCACATAAGCATAATTTGAAGAGGCGATGATATTTACTAAGTCATATTTACACAAGCGTTTGAAATAATAGCTCTCTAACCATGCAGAGTTCCCTCTGATTAACTGTGCAGCATTCTGTATCATACAGGCTCTTTTGCAGGCCATTTAGATATAAAATCTACTTCATTTTTTCACATTAAGCATACATTTGCAGCTTTTAAGATACCAAATAAAAAACTGTACTGCATTATAGTTAAATTCTGGACTGCTGCAGATTAAAATGAAAACTTATACCACCCCTTTCCAAAAAGAAAAGTCATAATTGTATATGTGCATTTTTTGTGTAAATAACTTTGGCAATATAAAAGGAAAGAAATGTATAGCAAACTTGCCTGTTAGAAGGTGAACATACTCAGAAATAAGGATGTAAATACTACCATGTGATTGACTTTGTTTTCATTTAAGGGTTTGATCTAATTCTAGATTTGATGTGACCTGAAAAAACAAACAAACATTCTGGAAAAGAGAAAAGAAGAGAAAAGAAAAGAAAAGAAAAGAAAGGAAAAGAAAAGAAAGGGTTTAAACATCATTGTAAAGATATAATTTTAGTTTGCTTTTTGTTGTGATTCAGCCTGAGGCTCCTCAGGGGCCGGCTGGCTCTCTGCCAGATCCATGCCCAGAGGAGGAGGACAGTGAACAGGAGGGGGAGGACCAGGCAGACGGGGGAGAGGAACGTCAGGAAGAGGAGGAGGGAGAGCAGCCTGAGACCCCCTGGGGGGGGGGCTCTCCCCAGCTAGTAGCCTGGATTCATTGGATGAAGACGCACAGGCTATAATAGACATGAGGCAGCGACGTGCAGCTCAAAGACGGGGCCAATTAGAAAGGTATTTCCATCCCTGAATTGGCAACAGCTGGGTTTGGGTGTGGTTCTCCTCAGCAGGGTTGAAAAGGCAGGCCCGCCCTTACAGTCTTGTGGAGAGTTATCAATTGGGAGTCCTGTGACCTTGCTTCGATTCTCGGAGTCTCTGATCTTGGCTTGTGGCCTAGAAGTCTGGAAGACTTGGGGGAGGCGTGGGTTTTCTTATCTCCAGCGTTGTTTTTGCCACAAGAATCCTGTTTTATTGCCTGGCCTTCGCGAAACCTCTGTGAAGCTTCATAGTGTTCCTGTCTGTAAGAACAGTTTTTGTTACCTGTGTTTGCTTTGAATTATATAAACTGCCTTTGCTTTTTACCAGTGTGTCTGGATACTCTTTTGGGTTGGTGTTGGCGTCTGGGGGGATCCAGACAGAACACTTTTCTAATACGGCCAGTGAGCAGATGGAGAGAAACTAAAAGAAATTAGATTTGCCAAAATTATTTTTAAAAATCATTCAATAAATCAGAACAATGCCAAATCCTTTCTGCATGCCAGCTACAGATCTTTCTTTAGTAAATGTATAAACAATACAAATACTGAAGTATCTCCTCTGATTGTAATGATAATAAGCTTAGGAAATTGTCTTTAAGAAAAAAATACTGTTTTTTTTTACATGGAAGGTGGGAAAATTATACTTATTAATTTACTTACTTACTTACTTACTTACTTACTTACTTACTTACTTACTTACTTACTTACTTACTTACTTACTTACTTACTTACTTACTTGCTTGGATTTCTAGGCCGCCCTTCTCCAATGGGACTCAGGGTGGCTTACATAGTAAAATCAATACAAAGTACAAAGTTTTTAAAAAACCAAGTATAAACCAAGACTAAAACCCAAACAATTTAAAAGCCATTCAATCTGATTCACTCCAAACACAATCATGGCATAAACCAGAGCAGAATATCAACGCTCAAGAGCCTCAGATCTGCTGGCAAAGGTGAGTTTTAAAGACCTTTCAAAATGCCAGGAGAGTGGGGACAGTGCGAATCTCTGGGAGGAGTTGGTTCCAAAGGATTGGAGCCACCACAGAGAAGGCCCTTCTACTAGCCCCCTCCAGGCGACATTGCTTGGCCAATGGGACCTGGAGAAGGCTCTGTGGGATCTGACCGGCCACTGAAATATGTGAGTCAGGAGACCATCCCGTAAGTAATCTGGTCCTAAATCATGTAGAGCTTTATAGGTAATAACCAACATTTTAAATTGTGTCCAAAGACCAAACGGTAGCAAATGCAGCTCATGGAGTGATGGTGATAGATAAATATTCCTCAGTAAACCCATGATGACTTGCACAGCTGCGTTTTGGACAGCTGCAGTCCCTGAACGTTCCTTAAAGGTAGCCCCATGTAGAGCACATGGCAGTAATCGAGCTTAGAGATGATGAGGGAATGAGTGACTGTGAGAAGAGACTCCCTATCCAAATAGGGCCACAACTGGTACACCAGGCAGACCTGTGCAAACATCCCCCTCGCAACAGCTGAGAGATGTTGCTATAACCTCAGCTGTGGATCGAGGAGGATACCCAGGTTGTGCAACCTTTCTGAGGGGGTCAAAAGATCCCCCCCGAGGGTGGTGGCAGGACAGATGATGTTGTCCTTGGGAGGCAAAATCCACAGCCACTCTGTCTTGAGCTTGAGTCTGTTGACACCCATCCAGACTCTCACAGTCTCCAGGCACTAGTACATCACCTCTACTGCTTCACTGAACTTACATGGGGTGGAGACGTACAGTTGAGTATCATCAGCGTACTGATGAAAACTTACCCCGTGTCATTGGATGATCTCCCCCAGCGGTTTCATGTAGATGTTAAAGAACAGGGGGGAGAGAACTGACCCCTGAGGCATCCCACAATGGAAGGGCCTAAGGGTCGATCTCTGATCCCCCACCAACACCGCCTGTGACTGACCAGAGAGATAGGAGAACCAGCATAAAATGATGCCTCCCACTCCCAACCTCTCCAGTCAGCACAGAAGAATACCTTGATTGATGGTATCAAAAGCCACTGAGAGGTCAAGAAGCACCAGGATAGAGGAATAACACCTGTCCCGGGTCCAGCATCCATCATCATGACCAAAGCAGTTTTGGTGCTGTAGCCAGGTCTGAAACCAGACTGATAAGGAGCAAGATAATTCGCTTCATCCAAAGACTACAGGAGCTGGAGCGCCACTACTTTCTCAACAACCTTCCCTAAAAAGGGAAGGTTGGAGACAGGATGATAGTTGTTAAGAATAGCCAGATCCAGGTAAGGCTTCTTAAGGAGGAGACGCACCACCGCCTCCTTAAGTGAGGGCAGGAAGGACCCCTCCATTAATGACCCAGCTTGGATTCAGCCTCATGTCACCTCCTTGCTAGTCTAAACCAATAAACAGGTGTAGGAGCTCAAAGCTCCCATGGCTTTTACATGGTTCCTGCTGCTAAAAGAGTCTTGGGGGATAATTTCTCTTCTTTTGCTAAATAATAATAATAATAATAATAATAATAATAATAATAATAATAATAACAACAACAACAACAACAACAACAATAATAATATATTAGATTTGTATGCCGCCCCTATCCAAAGACTCGAAGCGTCTCACAACAAATAATATACAATGTACAAATCCAATGTTAAAAAAACACTTTAAAAAAAACCTTATAATAAAAAGCAATCATACAACCCAAACAAACCATACATAAACCATAATAACTAAGGGGTATTTAACTATTAGTTAACTATTTAACATTTAACTAAACGGTAGGGAACTGGGTAGACAGCATACTGTAGTACTGGAGAGATGGATGAACCCTGAAAAGCAGGATAACCACAAATGTCCTTTCTCTATGTAGGGTAAATGGGGGGAAACTCTCATCATCGACACTCCGTCAAAATATTCTCATCCTTTTTTTTGGGGGGGGGGAGGTTGGCGGGAAAATGAAGAAATAAAAAAAAAGACGAGAAAATTAATCAGACCTCATTCATTAACCTATACATACATTAAAAGGTAAAGGTTCCCCTTACATATATGTCTAGTTGTTCCTGACTCTAGGGGATGGTGCTCATCTCCGTTTCAAAGCCAAACAGCCAGCGCTATCCGAAGACATCTCCGTGGTCAAGTGGACAGCAGGACTAAATGACAAAGGCACACAGAACACTCTTATCTTCCCACCAAAGGTGATTCCTATTTTTCTACTTCCATTTTTACATGCTCTCGAACTGCTAGATTGGCAGCAGCTGGGGCCAGTAACCGGAGCTCACTCCCTTATGCAGCACTAGAGATTCGGACCACCGAACTGCCAGCCTTTCTGATCCACAAGCTCAGTGCCTTAGCCACTGAGTGACTGCTTTCCCAACACATATATTGTAACAGCTTTAAAGTATGAGAAGATAGACCTAGATCCAAAAACAAAAATATGGTCTTGGTACATATGTAACAGTTGCCAGAGACTTCTTAAGCCAAACTCATTTGTTTGTTTTATTAGATTGCAGTGATCTCCAACATCAGATAATTCTGGAGCTCACAATTTAAAAGAAACGATGCTATACAAAACATGTAATAAAAAGTTACAGGGATTGTGCTTTATATGCAGAAGTCAGCCATGTGAGCCCAGAAAAACTGCAGTTGTTTAGGATGCTCCCAACAGGAACTCATGCATGACCATTTGTGTTCAGAATCACATTTTGTCCTTCAAAACTATATGTCTGTTATGCCTACTATAAAGGGAATTCAGAACTCACTAAGAGTGACTGACTGACAGACCGATAAATAGACAGGTGACATATAGATTTTTTTAAAGCTCAAGAAAACAGGAGCTAGGATTCAGTAACACAGATTTCATTCAGAAGATTCCAAATTCAATCCTAATAGTTTCAACCAAAAAAGATTCATTTTGTGTGTTCAGTGATTTTTTATACATACCGTAATCTCAATCAGTCCTTCTTACTAAGCATTTACTGATGATTGTTGTGGAAGCCGTTCAGGTCTTACAAGGATCTCCTAAAAATTACTCCTTATATTCTTTTTCAAAGAATATATTATATTCCTTTAGCAAATATTTAAATACATGTACAGCAATTTATATCTCTTTAAAGAAAAAAACAATCTTTAAAATTCAAAAAATAAAAATTTGAGCTCACTTAGCCAGCTACGATATATCCATCATAAAAATTGTACAGCAGCATTAAAGAATGGCAAAAAATAAAAAATAAAATCTATATTTAAATAATATACATTTTCTAATTGTTTACTTGTAAATCACACCCACATTTTACTTGTAAATCACACCCACAGAATAAAGTTTTGTCACCTAAAAGACAAAGAAAAATCCAACTTCCAGTTCAACAGTGTTGTGCGTGTAAGAAAAATATAGAATAAAGGATGTTAATGATGAACAAGTGACAAAATATATTTTGACAGAAAAGGAAAGACAAATGCAGAAATCCTAACACTATTTGCCCAAGTATTAAATGCATACCTCTACTACAATCGTGCTGTGGTTGTTATGTAATAAACCATATTAAAAGTATTGGGTTACTTCTGAGTAGGTTTGCACAGGATTATGCTATACATTATTAAGCACATAGATAGGAAAAGAAGTTATATTAGCTCTTGGTATTGTTATTTTAGTTTTGATCTATCAATCTACCAACTACAATAGAGACAAAGTAGCTATAAAGAAAGATAAATACATAAGCTTTATCAGGTCTAAGAGTTTGCCAAACAGAAATAAGAATTTGCATTGTGGCAAAACCAATAATATGTAAAACAAAAACTCCAACAAAAATAATAAAGGTTATCTGAGGAATATCTCGCCGATTCCAGTAGAAGAGGCATACTATGGAACCCATCAGTCAAGGAATTCTGGCTTTTCTGACATGGGTCCAAGTCCAGTGAAGGGCTGCAAAAATTTTTACTACCACACTGTGGCCATGGCTTATTTTGTGGGTGTGACTTGCTGGCCATGTGACCAGGTGGGAGTGGCTTGACAATCATGTGACCGGGGGGTGGCTTAAAGGTCATGTGACTGTCTTAAAGGTGGCCAGGGTTAGGGTGCCTGGCCTCTCCTTGCCTCAAAGAGATACAATTTCCCTATCTATTTACTATCTATTTACTATTACTATCTATTTACTATTACTGAACATCCAAAATATAGTATTTAATTCTATGCATATATGCCATATGTGTATATACATATTACACACAGGTGCACAAAAATATACATTATCTACTACATAAACTATGTGTACGTACACACGCACGCATAGCTAAAATTATACACATTCAACCTCATTTACTGCGATAGGAAAAACATACCCAGAGCCCAGAAGGGGGAAAAAGAAAAAAAGTTCCAATTTTTTAAACTGGTTCTGCATATCTGACCATACCCGGAGGAGCCCATCACTGGCTCCAACTCTCTGGAACATCATGCCTGCCAAGTTGACATCCATAGCCACACCTTTGGCCTCCCAAAAGACCCTGAAGACCTGGTTCTGCCAACTGGCTTGAGGCATCTTGCTCTTTTCTTTCATCTTTCTCAATTTTAAATCAAGTTTAATATTAGTTTTTCTTGTTTTAAAGTTTTATATTGGTTTTTCAATTATTGTAAGCCATCTAGCATGGCAGGATAGCAGCATGTAAGTTTAATAAATAAATAAACAATCTACAATTTTCAGGCAGATAAAATCATTGCCTGTCTTTACAATCATTGGCTAATTTGCTCTGTTGTAAGAGATCTGAAGCATTCTACTTTCAGAAATGAAAATGTATATTTCAGTTTGTGCACATTATTGTAGTGCCTCTATATTGTATAATTATATTAAAAACATACCCATATCCTTTACAGATATATTTTCATGCACTATATGCACTGCACATAGATTTCATGACAATTGGACAGATATGGAAAGGCATATTACATGTTATGAATTCAGAAGCAGTAGCTTTTACATTTCTTGCATATTCATTTGCAACTTCATTTCATAAACTATCTGAACTGGGAGTCATTTAAAGCCAGTAGAATGAAAATTCATACACCTTAATAACATTCTCAGAACTGTTACACAGAAGCCCTGTTTATCATGTCATAATTGGATTGCATGCAATGGCACATCACAAATCACATGATATATAGCTATGTTTCAACACACTGCCAAATCAAATTTATGTACTCATGTGAAAATGCTTTGCCATGTTTATACATGTGTAATTCCATTTGTAGGGAAAGAGCTCTACATCAGTGATAGGTTGCTACTGGTTTGACCCAGTATGGCAAACCAATAGCGGAGGCTGCGGGAGGCTCCACCCATCCAAATGGACATCATAAAAAACCGCTCTGTGCATGCACAGAAACTCCACCCTCTCATTGCAAAGCATTTTAACAACAAACTGCAAGAAAATGAAAACCAATAGTTTCATATCTGGTAAAACCAAAGATCAAGTAAAAGGAGAAGCATAAGGCAACTATTACTTGCTTGCCAACAAATATTCAAACTAATAACTGGTGTAGTAGCTGTTGTAGTTCAACAATATCTAATTGAAAACAAAGTATTTCACCTTGAGCAGAAAGGACAACAGGGAAAAAAGGAAAACTGAAAGAATCAAGATACTCTAGGGCAGTGGTTCTCAACCTGGCGGTCGGGACCCCTTTGGGGGTCGAATGACCATTTTACAGGAGTCGGCTAAGACCACGAGAAAAGACAAATTTCCCATGGTGTTAGGAACTAAAGCTTCTATTCTGGTGCCTTGGAACAAATTTTTACCATCCGACCAATCAGGCATTTACAATGGGAGCGACCCTCTGACCTTCCTGCCAATCAGCTTAAAGCTCTGTTAGGAGAATTAATGCTAGACTTAGGTTGGGGGTCACCACAACACGAGGAGCTATATTAAGGGGTCGCGGCATTAAAAAGGTTGAGAACCACTGCTCTAAGGAAATAACTTCAAAAGTCTGGATGAAGACAATCACCACAAATACCTGGACATCATTCAAGCTAACATCAAACACAGTGAAATCAAAGGTTAGAAATGAATATGTCACGAGAATGAAGATCTTAAAATCCAAATTCAGTGGAAGAAATATCATCAAGGCAATTAACCATTTCATAATACAGTGATCCCCCGATCATTGCGAGGGTTCCGTTCCAGGACCCCCCGCAATGAGCGGGTTTTCGCGAAGTAGCGCTGCGGAAGTAAAAACACCATCTGCGCATGTGCAGATGGTGTTTTTACTTCCGCGCAGCAGCGAGGCTTCTCCGCTGACTCCTGGCGAACTTCCCCGCTTTAGGAGTCAGCGGAGAAGCGGCGCACCTGTTTTAAAACGATCGGAGCCGGCCTGGTGCGCCGCTTCTCCGCTGACTCCTAAGGCGGGGAAGTTCGCCAGGAGACAGCTGCGAAGCGGCGCGCGTGTTTTAAAACGTCGCAGCTGGCCTGGGGGGCTCGGGGGCAAGCCCCCGAGCCCCTCAGGCCGGCTGCGACGTTTTAAAACACCCGGGTTGGGGGCTCGGGGGTTGCTGGAAAGCCCCCCCAGGCCGGCTCCGATCGTTTTAAAACAGGCGCGCGGCTTCTCCACTGACTCCTGGCGAACTTCCCGGGCGAAGGGCGGGCGAGCGGCGAAGGACGGGTGAAGGGCAGGTGGCCGGGCGAAGGGTGGGCGAGCGGCGAACGGCGGGTAGCCGGGCGAACGGCGGGTGAGCGGGTGCTGGGGGGGCTTCGCCCTCCCGCCAGCAAGAGAGGGAAGACCCAGGGAAGCCGCCCAGCAGCTGATCTGCCCGGCGCCATCTACGCATGCGTGCCCATAGAAAAAAGGGCACGCATGCGCAGATGGTGTTTTGACTTCCGGGTTGAAAAATCGCAAATTAGCCTGTTCGCAATGGTCGGGAACGCAATAACCGGGGGATCACTGTATTGGAATCTGACCAGAAGAGTGGACTAAAAGTAAATCCAGAAAAATACTGACAATAGTGACAATGTAGCAATATTCATATTTTCCACCTACAAAGGAAAAATGCTATATTTGTGACATTTATTTATTTATTTATTTATTTATTTATTTATTTAGTTAGTTAGTTAGTTAGTTAGTTAGTTAGTTAGTTAGTTAGTTAGTCCAATACACAATGAGGGATTTAGTGGGTATATGTATATATACACATAGTAAAATACATGATGAAGGTTATAGAGGAGATACTCATAGTAAAATATATCTAAGAAATAATAGAAAAGAAGATATAGTAATAGAACATATCAATGAAAGAATAGAAGAAGAGATATAGGAATAGAAGAAAGGAATAGGAGATATAGGAGAGCAATAGGACAGGGGACGGAAGGCACTCTAGTGCACTTGTACTCGCCCCTTACTGACCTCTTAGGAATCTGGATAGGTCAACCGTAGATAATCTAAGGGTAAAGTGTTGTGGGTTTGGGGATGACACTATGGAGTCCGGTAATGAGTTCCACGCTTCGACAACTCGGTTACTGAAGTCATATTTTTTACAGTCAAGTTTGGAGCGGATAATATTAAGTTTAAATCTGTTGTGTGCTCTTGTGTTGTTGTGGTTGAAGCTAAAGTAGTCACCGACAGGCAGGACGTTGCAGCATATGATCTTGTGGGCAATACTTAGATCTTGTTTAAGGCATTCCATGTCCGTACGACAAAGGGAAAAAAAAGGCTTTGGGAGAATATCTGAAGAACAGTGAAAAAGCTGCTTTGAAGCTAGTATATCATGAAGACTGGAGAAACCAAACAGCCATACAGAATAGAAAGAAATAAGGGAAATGCCAATTCCAACATAATTAAGTTGGCAGTTTCAAACACAGCCTACGTTTGCCTTGCCTGAGATTGTTGTTCCTCCAGTAATTCTACGGAGCTAGGCCCTGGTATCCCAGTCATAGTTCTTGAGTCTCACTGCCCACTTCTCAACTGATAACAAGAAACTTTAAAATTTACCAAGAAACTACTACTCTGATATAGACTTGGTTGACCCAGGCAACAATTGGTATAGTAATATTTTTCTGTTTTTGCACTACCGGTATATAAAGTGGGTTGGTTGATATGCTTCATTTGGCTCTTTTGCTAAGACCTTGTTCTGACCCAGCTTCCTGACAAAGGAACAGCATCTGGGCAAATCTTGTTTTAACAGTTATGCTTACTAATTGTCTTATTTAGCTCTCATTCTAAATGCAAATAAAGCATAAATCTGTCTTTTCTGTGCAATTATTCTCCTCAACAATAGTCCAAGCAATAGAAACATAGAAACATAGAAGACTGACGGCAGAAAAGGGACCTCATGGTCCATCTAGTCTGCCCTTATACTATTTCCTGTATTTTATCTTACAATGGATATATGTTTATCCCAGGCATGTTTAAATTCAGTTACTGTGGATTTACCAACCATGTCTGCTGAAAGTTTGTTCCAAGGTTCTACTACTCTTTCAGTGAAATAATATTTTCTCACGTTGCTTTTGATCTTTCCCCCAACTAACTTCAGATTGTGTCCCCTTGTTCTTGTGTTCACTTTCCTATTAAAAACACTTCCCTCCTGAAACTTATTTAACCCTTTAACATATTTAAATGTTTCAATCATGTCCCCCCTTTTCCTTCTGTCCTCCAGACTATACAGATTGAGTTCATTAAGTCTTTCCTGATACGTTTTATGCTTAATACCTTCCACCATTCTTGTAGCCCGTCTTTGGACCCGTTCAATTTTGTCAATATCTTTTTGTAGGTGAGGTCTCCAGAACTGAACACAGTATTCCAAATGTGGTCTCACCAGCGCTCTATATAAGGGGATCACAATCTCCCTCTTCCTGCTTGTTATACCTCTAGCTATGCAGCCAAGCATCCTACTTGCTTTTCCTACTGCCCGACCACACTGCTCACCCATTTTGAGACTGTCAGAAATCACTACCCCTAAATCCTTCTCTTCTGAAGTTTTTGCTAACACAGAACTGCCAATGCAATACTCAGATTGAGGATTCCTTTTCCCCAAGTGCATTATTTTACATTCAGAAACATTAAACTGCAGTTTCCATTGCTTTGACCATTTATCTAGTAAAGCTAAATCATTTACCATATTACAGACCCCTCCAGGAATATCAACCCTATTGCACACTTTAGAGTCATCGGCAAATAGGCAAACCTTCCCTACCAAACCTTCCCCTATGTCACTCACAAACATATTAAAAAGAATAGGACCCAGAACAGACCGTTGTGGCACACCGCTTGTAACCTGTCTCTGTTCAAAATACTTGCCATTAACAATAGTCCAAGCAAAAGAACACAAGTCTGATAAAGAGTCTTTCAGATAACAGCAGATAAACCATATGAACCTTAATTTTGGCAAAATGCCCAAGAACAATTTCCAGGCAGCTTTGATAATTTCAAAAGGGAACAGAACAGAGGGGATAATTATTATTATGGATGTTTATCAATTAACAGTCTTCCTTGTTTCTGGTGATATTTTTTATTAGATATACTTTGGTCGTCTTGTTTTTCAGCTTCTTTTTAATCTGTTCTAGCTTGCTTGCATTTTTTCTCAGCTTTCTCATCTTATTTTCCAACTTGATCTTCCATTTTGGTGGTGCAGTGTTTGGCTTTTTAGTCCTCATTTGTTAATTTTGCACCCCATGTATTCAGTTATAACTGCAACCACTTCTGTATCTTCTGTTATAGTATGTTGCAGTCTGTCATATGTTTAGGCTGGATTTGGCATTTTCAGCCATCTATTGAGTCCTTCAATTATTATATTACTGTATATGCCTTCAAATCACTCTTAATTTCTGGTGACCACACACACAACTCCAAGTAATTTTCTTTGCAAGATTATTCTTTGTGTCAAAATCAGGAGTCTAAGGCTCCTTCATGTCTAAGGCAGTAGAATTGAAATCTACTAGATTTTAGCCCAGTGCCTTAATCACTTCAACTGCTTCTTTTTCTTGAGAAAGAGAGAGAGAGAGAGAGAGAGAGAGAGAGAGAGAGAGAGAGAGAGAGAGAGAGAGAATTAATGCCTTCAAATCATTGACTCCTGGCAATTGTATGGACAAGTCCCTGTGGTTTTCTCACCAAGACTGTTGGAAAAGACTTGCCAATGCCTCCTCCTAGAACTAAACAAGAATAAGAATTTTGGCTCAAGGCAACCCAAGTAATTTGATTTATTTGTTTGTTTGTTTGTTTATTTGTTTGTTTGTTTTATTGTATTTGTCAAAGAAGTATAGAGTTATAGTTTGTATTAACATAACAAAGTATAAAGAGGTGATAAAAAGGATAATAGGACAGGATGACAGGGACGGTAGGCACAATAATGCGCTTATGCACACCCCTTACAGACCTCTTAGAAAAGGGGAGAAGTCAACAGTAGATAATTTAAGGTTGAAGATTTTGGAGTTAGGTGAAGAAACAATAAGTCAGGTAGTGAGTTCCAGGCACTGATCACTGTTACTGAAGTCATATTTTCTTCAGTCAAGTTTGGAGCAATTTACATTTAGTTTGTATCTAATAAGTGCTCTTGTGTTGTTGAAGGTGAAGTGGTCACTAACAGGAAGGACATTAAGGTATATGATCTTATGAACAACAGTTAAATCAGTTTGGAAGTGACGTAGTTGTAAATTGTCTAGCCATTGTATTTGAAGTCTGGAGGAGTAAAGTAGTTTGTTTTGAGAGGAAGAGTGAAGGACTCTTCTTGTGAAGTATTTCTGAATTCTCTCAATTGTGTGAATGTCAGTTATGCAATGTGGGTTCCATACAGGTGAGCTGTATTCGAGTATAGGTGTGACCAATGTTTTGTATGCTCTGGTTAGCAGTTCAGTGTTTCTGGAGAAGAAGCTATGTAAGATTAGGTTTGTAACTCTTACTGCTTTTTTGGCAATGTTGTTACAGTGAGCTCTGGCACTTAGGTCATTGGATATGAGTACTCCAAGGTCTTTGACAGAGTGAGGGGCAGATACGAGTTCATTACTTCCAAGTAGGTATTTAGTATTCTGACTCTTTTTACCAATGTGTAGGACAGAGCATTTGTTGGTTGAGATTTGAAGTTGCCAGTTGTTAGACCATTCAAGTAAATGATCAAGGTCCTTTTGAAGGGTAGCAGTGTTGTTGGTGGTATTAAATAGTTTAACATCATCAGCAAAGAGAACACAATAGCTTGAAATGTGGTCACAAAGATCATTTATGTAGAGTATGAAGAGAGTTGGTCCTAAAACACTGCGTTGAGGGACTCCACTGTTGATAGGAGCAGGATTAGATATGGCTCTTGTTGTCTGTTATAGAAGAATGCTGTTAACCAATCATGCAGTAGTCCAGAGATGCCATAGGATTTTAGTTTATGAAGCAGTTTGTCGTGAACTACAGAATCGAAGGCTTTACAAAAGTCAATGTAGATTGGGTCTATTGATCTACCCTGATCAGTTTGTGCCTAAGGCCTGGTTCATTAACCATCACACAATTAACATATCCTTAACCTATGAAACTAATATTTGTCTTAGTTTTTGTACCCTCACGTTCAAAAGTTTACATGTTTATGAGCTATCGTTTTGAAAATTCAACATTATTAAAGAGTTTTCTTTAGGGATTATGGTATCTAAGCACGTAAATTTATTTTCCAACTGATGGAGTGGAGGGTTTCTACTTCATGTTGCTATTTTTGAAAGGAAAAGACTCATTTTCTTTGTTAGCTATCCCCCCCCCTCTTTAATATAAAAATATAATTTGGGGCTATCTTTTTAAGAATAACATACTATTAGTCTGCATCATTTCAGCTAATCCTGGAAATTATTGCAAAAAAAGACAAACTCCCTGAAAATAAAAAAAAATGAGTTTTGTAGATATTTTATGATAAAAAAAGGAAATTAAATGATTTCTTTTGAGCAATTTTCTGGTCCAATAAAATCTTGCAAATATATATACTTATATATTTTTCATTCAACCCAGCCTTAGATTACCAAACATAAAGTAAAACTTGTGTGTTTAGTTCAGTGATGATGAACCTATGACATAAGTGTCAAAGATGATACACCATGTCATTTTGGATGATATGCCAATATTCACTAACACCCAACAACTATTCTTGAAACATAACCTATTCTTCTGCAATTTTTGTTGGCTGCAGAGGCTTCACTAAAATGGGTGCACTCTCCTCCAATCTCTGAACCTAAAAAAAAAATCACACGAGAATGGAGCTGGCAGGTTTAAAAAGCTACAGAAGCTGTGGAAGAGCATTCCCTGAAGCTGCTTCAAGAATAAAAGCCTCACATGACCTGAAACAGTTTCTGGTAGGCTGCAAAGGCCACTTAGTGGAAAGAAAGCTATCTGAAGTTCATGCTGGGCTATGGGATCAACTATACCATTCCCCCAAGGTTTGTGCATCTTCTGAATAGAAAGAAACTAGGCAATAATGAACAAAAAAGAAATTTTATTCCAGTCTTTCACCAATAAAAATACATTCTACAAACAAAAGTATCTCCTAACATCAATAAATATTTTGTTGTGGTTAACTTGTGCTATTCTTGCATTTTCAAATTCCTTCTATTGGAATTTAATGGGGCCATGGAATTAATTTTCCTAAATATATTTACAAATCTCATTAATGCAGGATTTACTTCCTAGTAATACATTTGGGGGAAAAAAACTCAACTGATGTGGGTGATCAATCAGTCCACATGTCTTTTTTCTTCAGATTAATGCACTTTGCTAAGGTTTGTTTCTTAGGGTTTTTTTATTAGCAATAAACAGAAGGACAAGTACTATCATAATTTAAATCTTAGTTCCTACTGAAAATAACTTAGTGTAGATTCCAACATCTAGTTCATCAGTAAAATATGCTTGCTGGATAGGCCTAGCAGGACTATGTATCTAGCTTTCATCCATTAATACAATTGATCTTGGCTGTACATACTTTAATCACTGCACTTTACACTCACCATGATGAAATCCTTCAGTGGAGTTCTATTTTCCATGTATGTTATGAAGTAGAAGAATACTGCTGTGGTCAGGATCCCAAAACATTGTCAACAGGATACATGCTGATGAAGTTACAATATGGCAACTTGAATTACACTTCTGCTTCATATCTACAGATGTCAATTCTCCTATATACATTTACCATCTACTACAGAAGTGCATTTCAGATGTGCCTTTTATTTTCATATAATAGCCATATCACAGATTTTTAAAAACATTACAGCAAAGTTGTCTTAGTACACATTACTAAAATATATAATGTTTCAGCTGAACTTTAATATATACCAATACATCATTCATCATTAATATTCAAAAAGTAAAAATATTTGAAATAATAAATAGGTGGACACTCATTGAAAAATCTGATAAAACTAGGGGATAAGTGGATTTTTTATTTACCATAGAAACGGTTTAAAAGTGCATAGAATTAACCAATAAACCCAGTTTGGTTGGCATAATAAACATAGATTAAGAGTTGGAATGGCTGGTATTGCTAAAAATATTGTCTTCCAGAGCATTATTTCAGATGGATGTATAGTTGATCTGCTGTAAATTAGTACTGCATATAAGAAAAGATGGATCCTGTATTTT
This sequence comes from Erythrolamprus reginae, assembly GCF_031021105.1. NCBI lineage: Eukaryota > Metazoa > Chordata > Lepidosauria > Squamata > Dipsadidae > Erythrolamprus > Erythrolamprus reginae. Next base: position 308,527,773 of record NC_091951.1, read on the forward strand.
GAAATGAATCACCTTTCCCTTAGCTTGTGTATAGATGCCATGGGCTCAGTCTCTTTATATCTCCAGGCAGGGGTGGAAAACCAGCCACCTGGACAAAAAAAAAAGGGTATTTGTTAGTATTGGCTAAACAGACCACAGTTAATACAAATTGTTTTATGTATTATGTATTATTTTATGTGTTATTTATATTCCAGAACTGGTTTTATTAAAATATTTATTCCAGAAGTGGGTTTCTACTGGTTCTAACTAGTTCTTAAAACTGTTAGTAAACCAGTGATGACATCACGGATCCGGTTTTGTTGATGCCAATCCGTCGGTGCCTCCATCTTGGATTTTGCTTCTGTTCATGCACATAAGCTAATTTTTGTTTCTGTGCATATGCAGAAGCTATTTTTAATTGCTGTGGGTACTTGTGTGAGTGCCAAGCGCACCCGTATGCCCATTGTGACCCTGAGTGAACTGGCAGCAAACGGATCCACAACCCATCCCTAATCTATTCTGATTACAGTAGGTATAAAGAAAATAAGATATTTTTTTTGGAAATATGCTTAAAAGTCAGTCTTGTAATGAACCCCTGAAAACAGTAGGAATTGTTGATTTTCCCAAGAATTGTGACATTTTATCTTGTTTTGAGAGTAACTTATGATCTCATGGTCAATTCTCAAGTGGCTGCATATTTCATCAGGACATTTCCAAAGTATAAGTCAAAATCCACAGTAGAATGGCATCCAGACTCCATGTCAGGGAACAAGGTATTGTGCACCACAATAATGTTTTATTTTTATGAATGCTTTAAGCATAATCTACTAATGGAACAAAACCTAGTGAGAAAGAGTGATAGATCCAAATAAATTCCATATGGAATATATTATATATTTGGACAGAACTAAAAAAAATAGCCTTACAAATGCTACACTTTACATTTATCTCAAAATCAGATCCAAACTGCTTATAGATTGTAACATACCATACTACCAGGCTAATGGATAAGAAAACACATAAAAATAACTGGGCTCAACCTCTGGACAGCGGACAGCAACATCTCCGAGTCTGCGGAGAGGAATGGCATACAAATTTAATTAATTAAATAATAATAACAACAACAACAACAACAACAATAATAATAATAATAATAATAATAATAATAATATCAATGTTGTAGAATTCACATTCTACAAATGTGAAAGAACAGGGCTAAAATGGAAGATTTCACCAATCTTTTTCTTCAATAGATAGGATATAGGGAACCTGAACTTTGTCACAGATCAGCTAACTCAGGGGTCCCCAACCACCGGGCCGCGGACCAGTACCGGGCCGCGGGGCATGTTGCACCGGTCCGTGGAGTCAGCAGCTGCCGGCCCTCATGCCACTACCCCCTCCCTCCAGCGCTTCGCCTCCCGCCGGGCAAGAGGCCTCGGGAGTTTAGTTTAGTTTAGTTTAGTTTATTTAGATTTGTATGCCGCCCCTCTCCGCAGACTCGGGAAGGCTCACAACAGAATAACAGAAAACAATTTCAGCAAATCTAAATTTCTACTAAAAATATTAGTAGAAACATCTGCCGGCTACAGGACGATGGATGGGACAGAGGGGCGGGAAGGACCGAGAGGCTCAAGCCTCTTTTGGCTCCTGCCGCGGGGCGCTTTTGCGTTTTTGGCTGGGGGGAGGCAGGAGGGCCAGCCTGACCCCCTCTCTCCAGCGCTTAGCTCCCGCTGGGCAAGAGGGCTTGGGAGGCAGGTTCTGCCGGCCACAGGACGATGGTGGGAAAGAGGGGTGGGGAGGACCAGCACCCCCATGCTTAATCCCGCCCCCAACCACGCCCCTTTCCGCCCCCACTGGGCCATAGAAAAATTGTCTTGCTGAAACTGGTCCCTGGTGGAAAAAACGTTGGGGACCACTGAGCTAGCTAACTGATTTTGCAAACTTTTTTTTCAAAAAAAGACTAATTTCAGCCTACTTGTGTATCACTTCATCAAGTTTTACTTTTAAAGGATATATGAAAATTCATAAGTCATTTGATATAAAAATGTGTACGATGAAGAAATATATTCACTTTTTTCTAATTATATGCGTTCTGTGAACTTTTTCCAGGAATCTTATATAAGTTCATGTGAAATTTTTAATTGCAAAATGCAATATAAAATCTAGATATAACATGTCACTTTTTAATCCCATGTACATAACTGTGGGGTGCAAACTGGAAAATTTATATTCAAATGTGAACTGAATAAATTTTATTTCTAGCACTTCTTTCTTCCTTCCTGCTTGCCTCTCTCCTTCCACATTGTTGTTTTTTAAAATTACAAAAAAAGTGTATTGTTAGTTAGTTAACCAGATACAACTTATGTTATAAATTCTTCAGGCTCATATGCCTTTTTGTATTCTGTACAATGGGCCAAATAAAGTGAATTTTGTTTTCTATTGCAGTGTTTCCCAACTTTAGTAACTTCAATTCCAAGAACTCCCCAGCTAGCGAATGCTAGCTGGGGAATTCTGGGAGTTGAAGTCCAAATAGCTTCAAGTTGCCAAGGTTGGGAAACACTGTTCTATTACACCAAAATGGATAACATCCCGGTTGATCACTAGAAGCAATGGTGATATTGCCAAATCCCTCTGGAAGAGAACCAGATGGGAAATCATAATTTTAAAAAACAGGTCAAATGTGTATGTGTGCCCACTGATACAGCATATTGCAGAAAACCATACTATCATACAAGAATACCAAGATGGTGCCGACAAAGGCTGCTTCGGTGAAATGCTCTCAAACAGCTTCATTTTCTACTATTCTATTCTATTCTATTTTGTAATTAGGAAATTTTACTCCTAATTAAATTGGTATTGTAACTTCAATGCCAATGTATAGGAGGGCAATCTTTGTCAACTTAAAAAGTAAGGTTTATTCTTTCACTTTTTCCTCTTACAATTGTTAACGAATTAATAAATGAATGTGGGAATCAGATGGTCTTCAAGGAGTGCCCTTACCCTAGTTTGTTATTCCCTAGTAGAAAACCTATCTGCATTCAGCTAGTGAGGCAAATGGATATTTGTTCCTGTTTAAACTACTGTATATTTAGACTAATTCCTAATAGAAGTCATAGGATGCTATTCTTGATTTCAGATGTGTGACCTCAGATATCCTTCCTCTAGAGACGTTAACTAGCATGATAATCCTACACTACAGTTATTGACTTTCTTATCAGTTTAAAGTCAAGGAAGAAGAACTAGAGTAATGCTGTAAATGGAGCAATGGATGGGCCAAAGGCATTGGATTTGAGTCTTCACTCATCCATGAAAGTCCACTAGGGGATTTTTGGCCTATTGCTATCTATCAGCCTAACCTATTTTTCAAGACTGTAAGAAGACCACATTGATCGGTATTATTCCATATCACTTGCAAAATCAATTTCTTGTTAACTAAAAACATTCCAGTGGTCTGCCTCAAAATAATGTAAGAAGTAGTCTCTTCAGATACAAACTACTAAGTCTAGGAATAGCTAAGATGGCATTGGTTGAGAAATACCAGTGCTTCTGCTTGCTATAGTTCTATAACTTATCTTCCCAGGTTATATATTTCTAAGTGAACAGATTATTATAGTCATGATTAGTTTTATGTGCTCTTTTATGTGCTCTTAGGAAAAAAAAATCTGGCCTTGCCCGGAATAACTGGAGTTCTTGGTCAAATGGATCACTGCAGTATGGAAAACAAAATGAAATATAAAGCCATAAATGAATTTGTCATTTTTTGAAACACATAGTGAAGAAATAGAAAAATAAAATAAGAGTTGCCCTTGTTTTTCTCCAGTATGCATGATTCTCTCCCTTGCAATTTCCATTCCCTGCCTATAGATCTATACTAAGATGTCATAGCATAATTTTTTAAAGTTCGTACTATGCAGTGTAATTATTGTACTTTAGCATAGTCCACTGTTTTGGAGTAGTCCTTCACATGGATGTTTCAATGCTCATTCTACATATGCAGTATACAATTTTCATGTAAAGCAGCGGAAAGGGAAATGTTTGACCCAAATATTCACTTTGACTGTAAAAAATTATCAAAAGAAATAATAAAAAACCTAAGCAACTTTAACGGTCATCCAGAGCCCCTCATTCATCACTCTTACGACTATGGTATCTAATTCTAGCAAATTACATTTTAATTACTTGGAGAAAAAGAACCAGTCTTATCTTGCATATTATTTGTATGCTAAGTGTATAATATCAGAACATGCAATGTTGTAAGGATGGTCTTTTTATACTTGCTGCCAATGAAGATTTATAAAAGCAGACCATGGTTGTAAGGATGGCTACACTGAGAATTCATATGCAGGTTTTATGTCATACATTAAATAAAGCAGGGAGAACAGCTGATACACAAAAGGGGCTGTCTAGACAGTACCCCATCAGTCTGGCTAAATTTGGTGTTGGCATTCCCAAAGGGACTGTAATATAATTGTTCTGGTGTCTGCATCCATTTCCCCTGTCAAACACCATCACAAACAATAAATATACATCCCCTTTCACAGAAAACAGGCCCAAACCATACAGCTGAGTATGGTTTAGAGCTTATAGCATACCAATATGGAAGCAGTACTGTATTTAAAACAAGCAACAATAAAAGATAAAAAGCAAAAGATAGCTAAGCACTTGAATAATTTCAGGGTTTAAAATCACATTGGTTTAAAATTCAACCAAATTGTTTAATTGACTTACAGAAAATATAAACTATTCAAAACTGATCTTTTCAAACCTCCTACTTTTAAAAAGGACATCATCCCTATCCCCACCCCATGCACATTTTATGTTTATTAACCTCTCAAAGAAAATTTAACAAACTCAGAGATGTGAAAGTGTAATGATGGACATGGATCATAAATTCTAATGAAGGGGGGGAAATGAAGGAAAAGGAAAATGTGATAATAAGTGAAAGCATGGCAAAAATGTAAATGTCATTTCATAGTTAAAATTATGCTTTCCACCTTTCCTGAATTCTTTTTTTTTAAAAAAAAAACTACACTTGTGTATAGAACCTTACATAAATGTTAAAGAGGCAATATTTGGAAAAATAAGACTAGGATCATTGAACAGAATGTTTTCAACAGCAGCACTGTACTAAATGATTATTTTCTGTTACTTAAAAACAAGAGAATCTAAATTAATCAGACTGTTTCAAACAGTAATATTCCTCATAATATTTTTATTACTATGTTTGCATATAGAAAGAACCACATTAAAAGTATGGAAATACAGTAGTAATGTAAAGATACGATTTGTATATCATAGCTCTAAGCATGAAATCATATTCCAATGATATAAAGAAAACTTACTTGGAAATTAATAATCCTGATTGATTGATTTTTATGGCACCTAAATAACCATTCAGACTTTTTTTTAAAACAATTCAACAGAAACAACTGAGTAAATAAACCTTTCTTTCAAGGTACACTGGAAACATTACTATTGATTATTTATACAAAGATATAGCCTCTAATATATTTTATGATCAAAATGAAAATAATTTAAAGTTCGCTTTTGCAAACCATTAAACAAACAACTTCCACCCATTATTTACATTGGATCTTAAACAGGGCAGTTTGAAATTCAGTTAAACCTAAAGTGATTTGGCTAGCTTTTCAGACTGAAGTGACCCTTACACTATGTCTAAAATGAGAACAATGTTGGATATTTAGGAAATTACCACTCTGTCTGTTTCAAATAGTACAAGAAAACTACACTGAAAATCCACTAAAATAAGGTGATATATTGCAGTTTGTTATTAATAAAATAACAAACTATGTGAAATATTCATATATAAAATCATAGCACTGCTATTTAAAAAAAAAACAAATTTAAAATCATTCACAATTTAAACAATAACAAAATAAGAAAAAACAGCCATGAAAAGTTTTAAAACTGAGGACACTAGATATGTTTCTGTGTGTAAAGCTCAAAGACGTCTGATTAAAATGTACATTTCTATAACATGGCTAGCCTTGAGTCTCTTCTGAAAGTTTGCCAGATTATGACACTATACAGTATTCCAAAACAGTTGCCTGGGGAACCATAACAGAAAATAAGTGTGTCAGGCCTTCTCCCTACCCCAATTAATTTGAGTACTATACAAAGCAAGGTGGTTGTTTGGTGGGTTTTCTTTGCACAAGAAACAGAAACAAAGCCCTTTACAGATTATTATGAATAGTAAGATATTCATATGAATTAGTATCTTATTCTGCTATGAAGAGTAATAAAACTGCCTTAATCTGGGAGTCAGGCTCACTGAACTCAGTAATGATTCTGTGTGTTTAAAATGGATTAGAATAAATGGAATCATAGTAATATCACCTTATATTAAAATCTAAGGTATTTAATTAGAAGAATTTAGATATAATTCTGGGTAGTATTAGACTATATAGATCAGTGTTCAAATTCGTGCTGAACAGAGCTGCCTATAGGGCCTTGTGAAAACTGATCCTATATGGGTTTCAGGAGCACATAAAGAATGCAAAAATCTTTTTAAAAATGTGTTAGCATACTGGAAGAATTGCATCTTTTGAGCAATTCTGTATTTTACTTCGCTACTGAGATTTTAAAGTTACAGTTCTCCTTTCAAAAGTTCTTACCTACACCCAGATATTAAAAGGCCTATTTGATTTTTTAAAATAATTTAAATAAACGCCTTTCCACAAAATACAGAGGCATCACATATTTTTCAAATTTTGGGGGAAGATGGGAAAAGGATCTCAGTGCTTTCTAAACACTAATTTCTGAAGGAAAATAGCCATCCCTTATTTTATCTATATTCCACCTATGGATCTGGCTGGAGTAAAAACCCAATACCTTCAGTGACCTCCATTTCACAAGGAGTTCAGATCAGCTTCATGAAAATGGAATGTCTGAACTGTAATTTAAAAAAAAACCAGAAATATCATAATCTGTCTGCTGTTGGTGTGTGCGTGTATGTGTACGTGTGTATGTGTGTGTGCGTGCATATATTTATATTTCTATATCTATCTATCTGTCTGTCTGTCTATGTTGAATATTTATTTATTTATTTATTTATTGGATTTGTATGCCGCCCCTCTCCAAGAAATATATGTAAAAATGTTACAGAGACATACACTGTGTATATATGATTTCCTCTGAGATCATTCAAGGCTGGATAAATCAAAGGATCACACTTGTCCACTTTCTATGGGAAAGTCCTCAGAGGAATAGTATATTTAAAAATCAGAGAGAACAGGAAGATAACTGATGCTTGGGACAGAACTCTTCTCACCTATCGATTGTCCCTTTGAATTGGCAGAAAAAAAGGTGGATTTTGTGAGTGTGTTTAGAAGGAGGAATAACATCTGAGATTGTTGCTTCAGTACAGCTGAATTCTCTCTGTCTCTCCCCCCACCCTTTGTTTTGGCTGCCCGGGAGAAACAGGGAGAAGGAAAAAGTGTTGGGGGTGGGGGTGACCAGTCTGAAATTTCAGGTTCATGTTAGAGTACAAGAAAAGGGATTGTTGCTGTGTGTGTATGCATTTCATAGACTTTCACTCTGGCTGGATGCTGCTCTTGAACACTGCAGCCAGGAAGGGGGGGGGGACAGGGTTGAGAAAGGGGGGGTGGTCCTGTCTGCAGCTGCCCCTCTCACACTTGAATTTTAAAAAGCAGCAGAGGGAGGAGAGAAAATCCGTGAATGCCTCTCCCCAATAAGAGATGAGGCATATTGAAAACTATATTAAATTACCCTGATTAACAATTTAACCACGAAGAGGGGAGCTTTGGGTGATCTCTATAGGAAGGGCTGAGGGCTATTCAAGCCCGCAGCTAAGAGGTCGAAAGGGTTCTGAAGTTCACAGGCTCGGAGCTTTTGTTATGCTAACAGACAATCTCAAATCAGCTGCCTAGTGGAGTGTGAAATATAAATGATTCCTTGAGAACTTCCAATAAGTTGTCATTCTTGCTCTTGCCAAATACCAGAACAGCCTGCAAATTCTAAGTCGGCCCCTTTGGCAACGTCCCGAATCGCCCTGTTGAACGGATGAATGGAGGCCTTTGTAGGCCCCCCGTTAATGCCGCTGTTATCTTTCCCCGCCACCCTCCCCAAACCTGGCCTTGACACGGATCCCCAAATGCAACTGGGGGGGGGGGATTGCTCTGGTTCGCGGCGGGGTTGGGGACGGGAGGGGACGCAGGCCGCCTTAACACGTCGTGCCTTCCCTCCAAAGTCTCCGCAACCTTCAATTAGCAAAATCTGCAGGGAACGCACCCGCTCCGTGATACTAGAAGCAAAAGCGGCCCAAATCCATTACCAACCGGCCGAGAGCTCCGGCTTGGTGCCCCCTTCATCCCAGTCGAACAAATAATACCGAGCCAGCGAAGGTCGTAAACGAGTTGGAAGTTGTTTCTTACCGTTTGGCGCACCCACCGCGACCTGATGTAGGGCCACCATTGGAGCAAAGGGAAGCCCTTTCACTTTTATCATTCTTGCCGTGCAACACCCAGTATTTTCCTTTGGGGCTTCCTTCTTTGCCACCTAAATCGGGATTTTTTATTTTTATTTTTTTGATGAAATCGGAGGCTGGGGGGAGGGCGGATTTTGCATTGAGTTTACTTAAGCTATTTGGTCTCCATTAGGGAGGATTAAGAAAAACTTTCAGGCAACATAACAAATGTATATATTTATTTTATGTACACTAAGAGCATATGCACCAAAGACAAATTCCTTATGTGTGCAACCACACTTGGCCAATAAAGAATTCTATTCTATTCTATTATGTTCTTCATATGGGGAGTGGGAAAACTTGCAATAGAGACAGGTAACTAGATAATTATCTTTCCGAAGAAGGGAATTAATCCGTGCTTGGGTGTGACCTCCTCACACACAAAGCTAGAAACGGGAGGAGAGCTTGACACGGGGAATTAGCAAAGTATGAATGTGGACGCAGCCATTATGTGGATGAATGTGGATGCAGGCAACCAGGGTGCCAAGAAACACCTGTAAACCCAGAGTTTGGTTTCCCAGAGCTGAGTGACAAACGAATCCCCCCCCCCCAAAGAAGGATGGAATGGGAGGGTTGCCATCTTTCCTGTATCTTCCATAGCCTCACCCAAACTAATATGGGAAAGAGGCAGGGAGGGAACCCAAGGCTGCCTTTGGACACCATAAAGTAATTGTGATCTACGAAAATTTGAGGAAATAAAAGATAGGACTATGTCCACCCTTGGCTAAGTCTCTAAGGTTCAAAAACGCCTAGAGGGAAAAAAAGGCTGACTTTTAAACATTATAAATGTCAATACAGTATGCAGACAATACTGAGTCACTTTGAAATAAGATGGGCAAAAAATAAATTTAATAAATAAATGAATAAATCTAAAAATTTACAATTCCTTCTATTTCAGTTGCTCAACTTTTCTCATTTTTAGAGGAGAAATTTATTTTCTGGTCAATAAACATGTTTTAAATGTTCCTCAGACAATGCACCTTCCTGTCTAATCAGTTATTTATAAAGCTATTTTAATATGAAAAATATGTATTTTAATTAGTAGCCTATTTGATCATTTAGAAAAAAATAATTTGATATGAATCCTTTTTAAAAAGGAAGGGGACAAGTCTTTAAAATTATTTAGCAGATAAAGAAAAAATAACTTCACTTTGTATAATTATACATTATATCTAATAAAATACCATTTCAAATTTATTTAGAAATCTGTCAAATATGCCTCTATCAATACTCAAACTTCACTATGTTCTTATTAATTTCATCCCAAAATGTCTCTATATATTCCATAATACTTACTGATGCAAGTATGAAGCCTCTATTGCAGAATTTTAGAATGTGTGTAAAAATAATGGTCTTTCCTTTAAATCTTTAATAAATAGTACTGATAATTTATTTTGAAGAACTGTTGTGCTGATATTCCTCTTTAATCATTTTCAAGCCTACAGCATGAGCAATTGCTAGGAAGGATAAAGCTAGAGACATTCACACTTCATCTGCTAAGGAGGGGAATTCTACTAAACTTACATGCATCATATAAATATATGTGTAAAGAAAGGTAATTCTGAGCAGTTCATGTATTCCTTATTTCACTTCTTGTCTAGGGAAACATAACCATATATAAAGCATGGTGGAATATCAAACAGTCCAAACTTTATTTGGAAGGAAAATGCATCCATGTTGAAAGTCTGTGACTTATCTGATTTGGGGAATTCCCATGTTTATGTAAGCAATATCCCATGTTTATATAAATAATAGGCCTTAGTATCCATGCAATTACAGCTTTTGTACTAACTAGGATTTTCTACAGGAACAGGAAGAAGCAAATACTTGCAAGACAATATAAAAGGGCAAGTGGCAGTGCAATCTAGTATCTCAGGGACTAGATGTTCTTATGAAAGTCATAATGAAGCAAAAGAATTAGGTAGTCAGATTCAGAGGAATAGAGACACCCACAAGATGGCTACCTTTTCAAGGTCTGTCTCTAATTGTTCCTAATTTTAAATTAATGTAAAGAAATCAAACAGTGAATCAAAAGGAAGGAGGGAAGTGAGGTTATCTACTCTTATATCTGTTTCTGCACAGTACAAAATATGTACAGTATTTTATATTATCATAAGTGTCTAATAAAAGGTGCAATTCTATATATATATATCACTCAATCTGTTAGCCTCTCTCACTTTCTCTTGTCTGATGTTTATAGTGACAAACTAGCAATAGAACTAGAAGTCTATGTAAAACAGCAGGGCTTTAGGAAAGGAACATGAATAAAAGAAGATAGCAGGAAGATTACATCACCTCCCTCTTTTTGAAAGGGGAGGGAAAAAAGAGGTTTAATAGTACTGCTTGGCTCTTTTGTTAAATATATATTTGCATATCTGATCTGAAGAACTCATCTCATCCTTGCTCAAACCTACAATTATGAAACATGCCTCTCCCCAGTTCCTTTATTTCTTTCTTCTAAAGTATTCTGGGGTTTGTTGGTGGTGAATCTTTCCATAATACATTTTCCAAGCCAGGATAAAGGCTAAATACAAATGGATATATTTCAATAATATTAATCATCATCCACTCAAGAGCTTTAGGTAACAACAGTAAATTGTGTCTGGGAGAGGGAAAGACAGAGACCACACGTTTATAAAAAAAAAAAGCTTTTCAAAAAAAAGGTGAAAAGGTTACATTCTGAGTTGACACTGCAAAAGAAAACAAAGGCAACAGTTTAGTTCCAATAGGAAATATAATAAAACCGCCTTTATCCAAAAGCCATCAGGGACAAGCACAAAATGCAAGTTAACAAGCAGGAACTGATAAGATAACATTTATATGAGGTCAGGAGTCAAATGCCAGTCAAAGGCGTTTAACCTCTTAGGTCATCAATAGGAACAGTTAAAACACAAAGATGGTTATTTATCTAAGTACCTGATTGTTGTCACAAGCTTAACAGGATAATTCAGCTGATGGGGATTTATACAGGGAGGACTTTGAGGTCGCATAACAGTCTTCCCCCCCCCCCCAAATCATTCTTCTTTAAAAATAGAGTTCCTTCTGACAGCTATAAATGTTAACCCCAGAGCAGGCAAATCAGATGGCCAAAATGTTAAGGATTGTTTTAAGCCTACATTAGAGAACCAGCATGATTTTAGGCTACTTAAAACCTTAATGACTTGACTGATTTTATAAGAGACAAATATGTAACTTTCAGAATTTTTCTACTGAAGAGTATGCAAAAGCACATTTTCAAAAAGAAAGTTAAATAATCTTGCTATACAGTAGCAATTATGGGCAGCTGTAGCCAAAAATCCTTTCCCATGCAAGTCTGACTCAAATTAAACATATTACAGTATTTAATAACTTAAATAACCACCCTCCACATCTCAAAAGCCATTATTTCACAGATTTTTTTCAAAAATACAGTATTGGAACTCATCAGCATGAATAAATTTACTGTATGTTTATACCAGTATTTGATCTCATTGGAAAATCAAACAAACAGGATATAGTCCATTTATCTCAGAGAAGGGCAGAATGAAAACAGGTTGCAGGGCCTTTTTAGGCCTTCCCTGAACCATGGTTGCCTCTAAACATGCTAGGTTGATTTCCAATGCCTTTAAATATTTATCAGAAGCATCTTCTCACCAGATTCAAATGACACCTGAAGTGCACTCACCTTTATTGACAATTTCAGTTCTGGAAGTCCATTTTCCTCCTAAAAGCCCCCCAAGCAGAACAAAGGCTACAACCCGTTTTCATTCAGTTAATGTTTAGTGGGGGGAAGGGAGGAAGAGAGAACCCACAGCAACCTTAATCAGCATGCTGATTGCATCGTCAACTAACAAATAATTTACTACTCTGAGCAATGCATTCCATTAAAAGCTCATTAAATTTCCTGTTCTCCAATGGGAGCTTTCCCTTCTCAACTGCATCCTTTGGCTTGGAATTAGCACTTATTCAATTTTCACAAGAATCTCTCTCCCCTTCCAATTCCACTTCCCCCAATGAACATTTCAGAATCTATAACTATCCAAGGCAGAACAGGGGTTGAGGGAAGAGTAACCCAAGTAGGTGTACCTTATTTTCCTAATCTTAAATATACATTATTCCACTGTAAACTACAGGCAGAGCCAGCTTGGCCTGAATAATGCCATTTCGTAACCGATATAAGTAATAATGTAAAAACTTCAAGCACAAAGAAGATGTGATGAGTGGATCATTATTTTGGTTGCATGATTTCAAGGTCCTTTTTAAGGCAGGCTGGATACATACATGCATACATGCATACACACACACACACACACACACACACACACACACACACTATAATACATAAAGCTGTTCTTGCATTTCTCTGTTGGGAAGGCACCAGCATACAATTTGAGTAGGGTAAAGGAGTCCTTATGTCTGCAGGGATAAAAGAAGAGGCAGGCATCCATATTTTACCCCATCTAGTAAACTGCACATAATAATTATATTTAATAAATGAAAGGCAAGGCAATGTCAGCTCCTAAATTAACACGCACTTGGGCCTTGCTAATTGTGCCGGTTGCAAATGTGGGTCATTTTGCATGAGTGACTCTAATATAGGCTACGCTTGCCATTGAGCCGGGTGGATTCCTGATTCCCTTTGCTAATCTTGAAGTCCCTGATTGTGTCAGGTGCAGCCCTGAACGCTCCAGCAGCTGTCTCTTCCTCATCAATGCAAATAAGG